>NW_015396175.1:0-8644 GCF_001527695.2 Protobothrops mucrosquamatus
ACTGGAGGGAGTGGGGTGGTGGTTATGAAGTGACAAAATGATTGAGGCACCATAACTTTTCAGAGACTTGGCAAAGCTATTTTGAGAGTCTTTTTATGTCTTTTGAATATTTTCAGAAGATACTTGGGATACACTGCTATTGAAATAACTCAAGGTAGAGAGCATATCCAACACACCTTCCTCCTATTTTTTCCACCACTACAACACTGTGAATTATATTAACATAGGAAAAAATAGACATGACTAAATTCCAATTCTCCGGACTCTTTTTTTTTTTTAAAGTGAATTTAAGGATTTCATAAGCAACACAAATTGCTACAATATATTTTTGAAGACTGCCAAGTGTGCACGTAATGATTTCTCTCCTAATAACATTTGGATGGCTTATTATTACCCAGAACTCAAGATCCTCACAATAAAGATATCCAGGAGGCCCAAATATATTAAACTGGCAGTGATTTATCTTACACTATTATTTCATCTGGGTGGAAATCCCACTCAATGGAGATTCTACTCTTTGCCTATCTGAAATGCCATAGAAAGACCAGCCTTTTGCATGCAAATCAAGTGCTGTACTACTGAGCTGTAGGTCTTCTAATTTTATTCCAGTTTATCTAGTATGAATTACCTATGATCCTTAATGTAAAAACAAGCATCCCTTTCAAAATCTCTCTACAAATGACTACTTCAGAATTTACCTGCATTCACTTTAATAGTTCACTAGACAAAAGAGAAAGATGAAAGAGAGTAATGTAGAGATAACAGAGTGAGTGAGAAAACGTTCTGCCTTACTTGCTAAATTATAGCTCTGCAAATTATCCCAGGAACACTTCTTTTGAATAATTTGCAGCTTTTAAATACCTTGGCATAATTTTTCAAGCTCTGGAGCTTGGGAGGAACAATTAAAACCATTTCTGTCAGCCAGAGTTAACAACAGTGCAAGCATCCGTCATAGCTAACAACACTGCCAAGATCATTCCTTTTTCATTCCAAAGATGGCAGATGTGTATTTGCTGCCATCAAGTTATTTAAAGCTAAAATTATATTCCAAACTATATTCCACACTGGTAGGCACCTATGATAATCTGAAACCCTGTTGTTTGTTTGTTTGTTTGTTTGCAAGTGCTGTTCTCCATCCCAAGCTATGTTCAAATTGCTGTATGCATCTATGATAATCTGAAACCATTAGACATTTGTTTACTTATTTATTTGCAAGTGCTGTCCCCCATCCCAAGCTATGTTCGAATTGCTTTACACTGCATGGAAAGTGAAATTCCAACGGAGGGAACGGTACACATTTGTCAACCAGGCTTTACTCCTGTTTTCCAGTGGCCCAAGGGTCCTGTTAACTCTCCTTGATGGTCTCTCATCAAAGTGGAGAGGAAAACAAATCTCAGCTGACCTGTGTCATTCACCTGTCTCCTGCCCCTAGGTTTAGACAATGCTAAAGCCATAATCTGTTGAATCCAATGGATTTGGATTTGGTGTAAGTGTTGGTCTAGAAACCAGGAGACTGTGACTTCTAGTCCTGCCTCAGTCATAAAGCTGGCTGGGTGACTTAGATCAGTCACTCTGTCTTAGCCTAACCTACCACACAGGATTGTCGGTGTGGGGAAAATAGAAGGAGGAAGGAGTATTAAGTATGTTCACTGTCTTAAGTTACTTATAAAGTAATAAACGCAGGATGAAAATCTAATAAATAGCAACTTTCATTAGCGGATTCCAATCTGGAAACCTTCTACACCAGTGGTTCTCAACCTGTGGGTCGGGACCCCATTTGGGGTCGATCGACCATTTCACGGGGGTCGCCAAGCAAGGCTGTCCGCCATTTTTTTGTCTGCCATTTTTTTTGTCCGCCATTTTTTTCCCCTTTTCCAGGGGGTGCCTTACCTCCCTTGGGCTGGGCCAGCTGGTGGTCGGCCTGCTCCATCTCTGTCGCTTGCCAGCTATGCCTCGGCCGGCGCAGGGGGCAGAACCACACATGTGCGGCGCTCCCAGGCAGGGAAAATCCTTGACTTACGACCGGTTGGGTAGTCCTCGACTTACAACCGGTTTAATCCTCGACTTACGACTGGTTTAGTCCTCGACTTACGACCGGTTTTGTCCTCGACTTACGACCAGTTGGGGTCGCGGCATTAAAAAGGTTGAGAACCACTGTTCTACACCCACAAACTGCATAGGCAACCTTGATTGTTCAGCACACTGCACAGCCTTTCCTTCAATGCCTTTCCTTCCTGGTCTACTCTACTTCCATGATGGGATGGGAAGTACAGTAGAACCCAATTTACCGAGAGGTGGTGTCCTTGTGGTCAGAATGAATCTGCTTTCTATGTCAATTTACATGCAGACATACTTTACCCTACCCGCTAACAAAAACTGAATCTGTTTTTGAGGGGAAAGGTGGTTTGTTTCCCATTTGCAGATCAGATGCCTATAATCACCAAGGTGCTAAGTATCTATCTGCGGTGATTTCCATAAAAAAGCATAAAATGTCCTAATCTTGGAGTGATGACATCAACTTTCTTTCTTTCTTTCTTTTTTAATTTATAGTAGTATTTTTTTCTCCTTTCTAGTCTTTTCTAGACTCACTGGAAAAGAGCCTAATGCTGGGAAAGATTGAGGGCAATAGAAGAAGGGGACGACAGAGAATGAGGTGGCTGGATGGAGTCACTGAAGCAGTAGGCGTGAGCTTAAATGGACTCCAGAAGATGGTAGAGGACAGGAAGGCCTGGAGGAACGTTGTCCATGGGGTCGCGATGGGTCGGACACGACTTCGCAACTAACAACAAGTCTTTTCCAGTAGGTGCAGGCTCTGCTTTTTTTTTCAGATCAACCAAGTGCTGATCCATTGGTTGTGGCAGGAATTGATCGCTTGTAGCCCAAGCCTGATGCCATGGGCTTAGAGTGAGCGACTAGCCTACAGTAACTCAGCCAGTGTTCATGCCTAAGGTGGGACTAGAACTCACACTCTCCTGGTTTCTAGGCCAACACCTTAACCAGTATACCAAACTTCCTCTTTTAATTAATCGTTGTTATTGCTATTAAATATATATCATAATAAGAACATTTTATTGTAACCTGTTTAATTTTTTCCTTTCTCCACGTAATTTCTTAGATTTTATATTAGTGTTATACTGCTTTCTGGTATAAATAATCCTTGTCTTATGACCCACAATTGAGTCCAGAATTTATGTTGCTAAATGAGAAATTTGTTAAGTGAGTTTTGTCCCATTTTACGACTTTTCTTGCCACATTTGTTAAGTGAATCACTGCAGTTGTTAAATAATAATGATGATGATGATGGAGTTGGAAGGTACCTTGGAGGTCATCTAGTCCAACCCCCTGCTCAGGCAGGAAGTAACATGGTTGTTAAGTGAATCTGGCTTCCTCATTGACTTTGCTTGTTGGAAGGTAGCAACATGAGTCTGGGACATTGCAACCATCATAAATATGAACCAGTTGTCAAGCATCCAAATGTAAATCACATGACCATGGGAATGCTACAATGGTCATAAGTGTGAAAAATTGTCATGTCACTTTTTTCAGTGCTGTTGTAACTTTGAATGGTCACTAAATTACCTGTATTTGGTCATTGCTTTTGTATATTTTTTTAAACTTGCATTTCATTGACTGTAATTAATTTGAATGACAGCTCCTGATAAAAACATTTCCTACATCTTATCTAATGACTGAATTCATAGATGCAACTAGTTAAGAGTCATTTTTAAAAGTGATAAAAATCAGTAGCTATTAGTTTGCGAATAAGTGTGATGCAGGGAAACTAGATGGTTTCCTTTTGCACTTGGTTGGCCACTATAAGAACATAGTGCAGGATTAGATGAAAATGAAGAGAAGGACTAGTGGTGACAGAATAGCAGTATTCCAATATCTCAGGGGTTGCCACAAAGAAGAGGGAGTCAACCTATTCTCCAAAGCGCCTGAAGGCAAGACAAGAAGCAATGGATGGAAACTAACCAAGGGGAGAAGCAACCTAGAACTAAGGAGAAATTCCTGACAGAACAATTAATTAGTGGAACAACTTGCCTCCAGAAGTTGTGAAGGGCCCAACAATGGAAGTTTTAAAGAAGAGATTGGACAACCATTTGTCTGAAAAGGTGTAAGGTTTCCTGCCTGAGCAGGAGGGTGGACCAGAAAATCTCCAAGGTTTATTCCTATTCCCATTCCCATTCCATTCCATTCCATTCTATTCATAGGTCAGGGATCTCATCCGGCAGGCCTCTCTTTATGTCCTTACTGCTAATAGGCCTGTCCCCAGAAAAGTGGGGAAAAACCTTTCCCACAATGTAATGATAAATTGCTTCTTAAGTACCTTAAAGTCCTATCCTGATTACAGAGGTAAGGTCTTGTTTCTGGGTGAGTGCAAAACATCTCGTTTTGAAGTGTTTCTAGCACAAAATGTCATAAAACACTTTGAGTGCAGAACTGCTGTCTTGAATGTGAATCACTTCCAAATGTTTGAAACCGATAATTTCATAACAGTTCTGCAAAATTTCAGATTTAAAATGGTTCAAAATAAAGTATTTTTGCATGCCCTTATTCTTTTCCTAGCTTCACAGTAATAGGAATATTAGGGCTAAAGTAAAGTTCTAGGAAGGTTTTATATAAAATCTGGGAGATCTCTTCTTTGTTGGATCTGGAACAAAAGCCATCTTGTCCTTTGAAAGCAACAGAAAGCTATGTGTGCTAAGAACATGACTATACATGAAAAGGGAAGAATCCAAAATTAAATCAGAAGACATATCCTTGAGAATAACCAGAGAAAATCGCCTGTCTCAACATTAAAAAAAAAAGCTATCATACTGCCCAAGGGCTGAACGGATCTTGAAGTTGACTTGCAGAAGATTTATGTCTATATTAATGCTTTACTGGAACACTTTAATAGGAACAGAATATAACTTGGCAAGATTGTTATTTCAACAAAAAGGTGCAAATTTACATTTTGGTAGTGCCATGCCTGCTTGAGTTATAGGCCTAACTACAACATTAAAAGCCTACAAAGCAGTTAAGTATTTAATGTTTAATTGCTCACTGCCCAAAGTTGTACTAAAACAGTGCTAGGCTGCATTAACAGAGGGATAGAATCAAGATCACGTGAAGTATTAATACCACTTTACAATGCCTTGGTAAGGCCACACTTGGAACACTGCATCCAGTTTTGGTCACCACGATGTAAAAAAGATGTTGAGACTCTAGAAAGAGTAGAGAGAAGACCAACAAAGATGATTAGGGGACTGGGGGCTAAAACATGTAAGGAATGGTTGCTGGAATTGGGTATGTCTAGTTTAAGGAAGAGAAGGACGAGGGGGGACATGATAGCAGTGTTCCAATATCTCAGGGGCTGCCACAAAGAAGAGGGAGTTAAGCTATTTTCCAAAGCACCTGAAGGCAGGACAAGAAGCAATGGATGGAAACTAATCAAGGAGAGAAGCAACCTAGAACTAAGGAGAAACTTCCTGACAGTTAGAACAATTAACCAGTAGAACAACCTGCCTCCAGAAGCGGTGAATGCTCCAACACTGGAAGTTTTAAAGAAGAGACTGGATAGCCATTTGTCTGAAATAGTATAGGGTTTCCTGCCTGAGCCCAGGGTTGGACTAGATGACCTCCAAGGTCCCTTCCAACTTTATTATTATTATTATTATTATTATTATTATTATTATTATTATTATTATTATTATTATTATTATTATTATTATTATTATTATTATTATTATTTATTCTGCTCTACTAATATAAATGTTAAGTTGGCAATAAAATTCAAACTGTTTGATCCTTTGGGTATTGCTTTGCCAAGGTTTGCTGATCTAAATAAAGACTTAACTCAAGATTTAAGTCATAACATTTCTTCAAGACTTTGTGGATCCCCTGTGATGACATCGCGGTCCCTCAGGGGCCCATGGACCATAGGTTGAGAACTATTGCTCTAGGATATGGCCTCCAGTTCTGATCCACTATTTTAGGCTCCATAATTCCCAGATAAATCATCAAGACAATTTTTCTCTAGTGAAAATGCAGTGTCTTTTGAAGGCAGAAATGCATCTCTGCACTATTTTCTATGAAAGGATTTTTATATATTCCTATAGTTTTCAGAGACACTGCCCAGTAAATAAGGGTTAGGAAATAATGCTTTTTAAAACTACATCAAAGTTATAAACATTCATTTTGCACAAAACCCATCTCCATCTATTCATCTGAAACTTGCCAGAATTTGTCATCATAAAAACAATTATGCGTATCAGTAAAGTTATTTTTCCCCTAAAATAAATAAAATTATAAGCACTTTCATTAAAGTAAGAATTTAAAGAAACCTAGCTCTAGTGCTTGTATATTTTTCCCCCTCAAAACTGAGGAAGATTTGTCACTCAAGAAGAATCTGGGCTTGCAAATATCACTCTGTTCTGTTAAACAGTAAAAGAGTGATGGACTTCAATAATTTTCCAATGCTAGTCAACACAAATCATATTTATGCCTTGGTTGGAGAGGCAAATTTCTAATTCAGTTTAAATGAAACTAGGCTTTTTTCAAAGCACTGAATTAGAACAGAATAAAATCTGGTGGGCACCAAACACTCCTTATGGTTCTTAATATTCCTCTATCATTTCTCAGACAAATGGAGCAAAGCTTTTGAAACAAAGCAATGATTATGCAGCCTTTCAAAACTAGAAACAGATGATCCAAGATCTACAATTTTGGCCACCCTTATTGTCCAGGCTTTTTCCTTATACAAATGGAAAGAAGGCTGCCTGAAGATGCTTATCATTTAGCTTAGTTTCCTTGTTTGTATGTCTGAGGGCACTTGATTCAAGAACCTTGTTGAAGCTAAGTAGGCCTGGATCTGAATAGGAAGTGACCTAGGAATTCTATGAGCTTAGAACCTCAAACTGCATTTGGCTTTTGCCTAGCGCAGGGGTAGGCAACCTCGGCTCTTTTATGACTCGTGGACTTCAACTCCCAGAATTCCTCAGCCAGCCATGCTGGCTCAGGAATTCTGGAAGTTGAAGTCCACGAGTCATAAAAGAGCCAAGGTTGCCTACCCCTGGCCTAGTGTTTACTTCCACTTTCTAAAGGACCATATCAAGTAGTGAAGTTGATGATGCTACTGATGCAATCCATTAAGAGCATATTGCAGTAAAAAGCTGGTTAATAGGGCTATGTAGCACTTCAGATACAAAGGCAAAAAAGCGTTTCAGATATGTGCCAAGGGCAGGAAGCTGTGTCACTCCTTATACCATATGTGGTTTTCTCCCCCTGCAATCACGCAGCAACTGTGGTGGTCCCTGGACAAAGCATGGCTGCTTTAAGTAGTTGTGGATAGGTGCAAAATAAGTGCCCCAGTGTGCTCTGAAGCACTTTTTGCCTTTCCAACCAAAACATTACTCAGCGTTACTGATCATGCACTAAAATTTTCCATCCAAAGGCATTCCAAACAAATCAATTTGATAAACACTAAGCAGTTTTATCGTGATCAATAAATTGAATCTTGAAAGTAATAGCCAAATGTTACAAATATTATATAATAAAAACATAATTTAAATGAAAAACTTACTAGAACATTTTTGGCATCTATTGATTTAACATCTGCCGATTCTGAAAACCACTCAATCTACTTCCATAATCTACATTTTAAAAAACTAGATAACATTTATAATATTTTCATATAATACAATTTTATACAAGCTTATGACAAAATATTTTCTGTCTATTTTATCATAAAATGTTCATTTTTTGATTTCTAATTGCCAGATTCAGAGAAATGGAGAACTGGAAGAATTCTAATTTGTATAATTAATTTAGAAGATACACATCGGGTATTCATTTCCAAATATGGACTAAACCAAATAATTAAGCATTCTTCTATTAAGTTTAATCCTGAAAGTAATTCGGGGACAGAATATGTTTTTCTTTCTTCCTACCTTCCACAACATCACAGAATAATTTATAATGTGCATTCCCTCCTGTTGACAGCAATGATCAATCAGTTATCTGCATAAGAAAGCAACAGTCTAGCAGAGATCTCCAGCTTACTGTATGAAGTGATTCTAAATTCTGTTCTTTACTAAGCCTGCATCAGCAATACTTTACTATGTGGTTTCAAGCAGAATAAACAAACTAGCTGAAAAATGTCAGTGATTTGACCACAGATCTATTGCTGCTACAATGTTTGACATTTGCTGTTCCAACAAAGAGACAGCAAAAGAAACAAAAGGGGACTTTACATTACACCTGTCCTGGGCTTTGTATAACGCAGAAAGGAGGGAAAGCAAAACAAAAGTAAAACAAAATGAAAATTATGACAAAGGATAATAGAACACCCACATCTTAATCTGAGTGATCGTCAGAAATCCACAATTAACTTGTGGTAATTAACTCCGAGACTGTTAGCCTGCTCACTATTATTTATTTTCTAACTGCGAATAGAATAAATATCTACATCATTGTAGAAATTATTCTTTTATATAAAAAAATCCCTGAAAAGAATGGATCCCTATTTTTACCATTGTAAGAAAAAAACTGCGCAACAAACAATATCTGTCAAAAATTAAAAATTAAAATAAAATAAAATTGAAATAAAATATGAAAATAATAAAAATATTTAAAAAGAAACAAAAAAGGGCAGACTCGA
>NW_015396175.1:14154-18042 GCF_001527695.2 Protobothrops mucrosquamatus
TTTAGATCAGAAGAACGGAGCAGGTTGAGTTCAAATAAACCTGGCACTACTCAGAATGTTAAAAGGCTCTGGAAATATATATTTTACAACATCTGGCCAAAATAGCCAAGGGAAGAGAGCTCTAAGAAGACAATAAAATCTACTAATGGTATATACCAGTGCTATCAGCCTAGCAGCTTGAAGGTATGTGGACTTCAGTTGTTGAAATTCACACATCTTGAGGATACCATGGTTGAGAAAAAATGATGTATACAAAGAAAAGATGCTGCTTGATTCCTATGGAAACTGGCCACTTTCCCAATGAATACGGTTCCAAACCATCAATACAAATTAAACTGGGATTTGTATGTTCTAGCATAGGGATTCCCAACTGGGGGTGCTCGCTCCCCCTGGGGGTGCAAGACGATATTCCAGGGGGTGCGAAAACTTGGGTTTAGAAGTTTCAAAATTATTTCTTATGTTCACGTCATTCAAAATTTGTTTAAATAAGTTTATTACTTTTGTAAAGGGTGCAAGAATATATCAAAAGTGTTCTAGAGGTGCAGGGCATAGAAAAGGTTGGGAACCGCTGTTCTAGCAGAAATCATGGAATCTCAGAGGGTGTTTGCTGAAGTCCTGCTGTAGTCCCAGTGCAAAACTGGGAGGTTGAAAATTTCTGATCATACTTCCCCATCTTTGGGCTACCTGCCTCTTCTGTAATATCACTGGGGAAGGAATGTAAACCAACATCCTTACTGAAACCCTCTAGGGAGAATTAATTCTGAACATCAGAAAATTACTGACATAGAACAACCCATATATATTATAACTGCAGCAGTTCACATGCTATGGTTGCACTTGTGTTAAAACCTCAGTGGGAAAGCTAGAATTTTGACTTCCTGTTTTCCTCAGGAATTCAAATTAAAATATCCCTGACAGATTATTGATATCCACTTTACCACACCCAATGAAGAGATCAATTCCACTTCTATAAATCACTGATTCCATTGCTAGCTGCTCTTCCTGTTAAGAAAGTTTTTAACACACATTCAGCTGGAATCTGCCTTACTGGAATCCAAATCCATTATTTTGTGTGCTGCATTCGAGGAGAAAGGATTGGTTCCCACCTTGATACTTTTCTGGAAAACCCTGAAAACGTCGTTCTGTCAGCCGACTTCGGGATCCCAGATTTATATGGAGCTGATCAAATGGCTGGTTTGTGTTTGTTGCTGCAATGAGAGGGTGAGGTTATTTGGAGTTTATACTGTGGATTTTTAATGTTGTAAGCTGCCTGGAATCAATGTGTGTGAACTGGACATACATCTAATGTTCTTTAGTAAATAGATAAATTCAGGAATGATAGAAAATAGATCTTCACCCTCTTCTGTATAACTTCATTTCAGATATTTGAAGAACACTATCAGATTTCCACTTTATTTTTTTCAAAGGCAAAGCATGTCTAGCTCCTTCAAGCCTTCTTCACTAGATTTAGTTTTCATTCTCTTTAATTGTCCTTCAACAGCTCTTAGTCCTTAGAGCAGAGATGGCGAACCTTTTAGAGACCAAGTGCCCAAACTGCAACCCACAACCCATTTATTTATCGCTGGGTGCCAGGTGGGCGTTGCCCACTGGGTGGGCGTAGCTATGGTGGTCATGGCAGATTGGGTGGGAGTGGCCAAGGTGGGCGTGATCACCTCAATGTTGCTCGTGGGGAGGGACGCCTGTGGGGGCCGGGCAAGGTTGGGGGAGATCCAAGGGTTCTCTGCCAGGTGGGGCGGTGGGCAGAAGGCTCGTCCTGCAGGGTGAGGCGAGGCAGGATGGGGGTCCATTGTCACAGGGCAAGGTGTAGCAGGGGTAGGGGCAGGTGCTGCCTGACACCATCGACCCCTGCACACAGAGGCCAGCGAGCACATGGGTGCTGGGATGCATCCGGCCATGTGGGACCTCGGCGAGTTAGCGGGCAGCTGATTGAAGAGGGACGGCCGTCATCTCCAGGGCATGGCCTGTGTGCCCACAGAGAAGGTTCTGAGTGCCACCTCTGGCACGCGTGCCATAGGTTCGCCACCACTGCCTTAGAGCTTGGTGCCCAGAATGCATACAGTACTCAAAGTGAGGTCTGACCAATACTGAGCATAGAGGAACTGTTCCTTCCAGTGCTTTGGAAAGTTTACTCTTGTGGGTGCATTCTAAAATTACATTTGCCTTTAAGGGTATGTGTATGAGTATGAAAAAAATTAAAATGGTAAGCTACACTTGTGTGGTTGAACAACAATCTTTTTTTAATATGCTGCTCACAGCAACACATGTAAATGATGGGGCTTCAATCATGTGGTTCTAGTCACCATGTTGACTCTTGACTTCCCCTGTGGATGCCTCATTTGCCTTTTTTGGCCTGGCTGCATCATGCTGCTGACTTGGGTTCAGCTTTTGATCACCTAAAGTTCGACTGATATCAAATCAGGTATTCAGAATTATGAATTTAATTTCTATTTTTTTGAGTTACTACTTTGGGGCGTATTTGTCTTCAATAGTTGGGTGGTAGGACAAGTTCTTTTAAAGTTAGGGAGTCGTAGAGTTACTTATCATGTAGTATGAGCAAAAACAAATAGCAGCACATTCAAGCCCTTTAAACGAATGTCTTTATATTCCCATGTTTAATGTTTTTATGGTTGCAATATCTATCTTTGACCAGCAGGTGTCTTCAACTACCTAAAAATGATGCTGTGACAAAGTTGAGAAACTGAAAAGGTGAATTTAAAGGTGCAGAATTCCCTTATTTTATTTTTTATCGAGACTAGCTTAATAAAAGCTAAGACAATTACGTATGAAAATATTTCTTTCTGAAAAGCTTTCATTCTGCAACTATACCTTTAAGATCATCAAACATCCACCGCTTCCTATCCCAGGTCCTTGGGAATGACTGGATAGGTGACAAAACTCCCAAATCTAGTCTGAATATCTCACTATGTGACAATCTTAATAATACATAATAATACAATCTGTGAGAGACTTTCAGTAGAGACAGGGAGAACTGTTCATTTATCAACATAGAATTCTTTTAAGATTTCTGCTTTTCATTCCTGGCTCAATATGGCTACCAGTCTAGAAATGGACTTTAATTACAGTCTGACTTAAATTCTTGGTCTCTCATTCCCCAATATTTCTGAAAAATTGTATACTAGTGATTCTGAATTTGAAATATTCCAAATCTTTATAACGTAAGCAATATTATAGAAAAAAACACCATAAACTTTGAAACTGATGTCCAAGGATGAACAGAAAGCATCTAAGTTTTGTAGATAAATGTCTGTGGAGATTCTCAATCATCTAGGTCAGACATGTCAAACTCGCGACGTCACGTGACGTCGTGCAACGTATCGGAGCTTTTTCACCATTGCCGGCAATGGGGTGGGCGGGGCTCTGGTATGATGAAACTGGTCCACGGGCCGGCAGTTTGACACCCCTGATCTAGGTCATGGTTGTCCCAAAGGTACTTTTCAAAGGACAACTGGACTTTTTTGAGGGGGGGTGTCCTTGAAAATATTCCACTTCTCATCCTAGAACCAGAACTGAAGAAGCTTCTTGGATGAGAAGTGAAATGTTTTCAAGGAAGAAAAAAAAACAAAGTCCTGTTGCCTTTTGAAAAGCACCTTTGGGACGATTTCATAGATGATCTTTGACAGAATTTTTTTGGCAAATTACTTAAGCAAAAGGGGCGTTGTCTTACCTGAACGCCTTTTCTCAGCACGGAGATGGAGGATCCACCCGTGGGTTGTGACTGTATTCCTGCCCAATCAGATCAAGTCAGCCAAAGTTGTCACGCCCCGTCCTTGGACCTATGCCCAGTCTTGACGTGAGCGTAGCACTTGACTGATCGATGACGTACTGGCTCATACACTAATTACCTAT
>NW_015396176.1:0-8644 GCF_001527695.2 Protobothrops mucrosquamatus
CTGAAAAAATTTAGATTGCTTAGCTGATCGTAGGAAGGTGCTGCACTTAACGATGAAAACTCAATGCCCATATTGTGACAAAAAAGCAAATCTGCTCATAATTTTCTGCAGAACGAAAAATATTTTTCAATACACATGCTAGCCACCAAGGTTATTCTCATTAGGAGGTCATGTAATTCCTCTCCTTTAAGGATAGCAAGATATTCAATTTATTTTTCCACACAGGCTACTTTTATGGAATGAAACTTTCATACAAAATTCTGCAATTGACAAAGAGCTCAAAACTATTCAGATTCCAATAAATTAAATGCAGGTAGTCCTCGACTTAAGAAGGCCACAACTGAGCCCACAATTACTACAGCTAAGCGAGACAATTGTTAAATGAGTTTTCTCCCATTTTATGACCTTTCTTGGCACATTTGTTAAGCGAATCACTGCAGTTGTTAAGTTAGTAATGTGGTTGAATCTGGCTTCCTCGACTTTGCTTGTCAGAAGGTCACAAAAAGTGATCACATGACCCCGGGACACTGCAGCCATCATCAATACATGCCAGCTGCCAAGCTTCCAGATTTTTTGACCATGGGGGATGCTGCAATGATTGTAAAACAGTCATAAGTCACTTTTTTTTTCAGTGCCATTGTAATTTCAAATGGTCACTAAATGAATGGCTGTAGGCCGAGGACTACCTGTATCCCAAGTTTTCAAAAATATATTTTGAAAAGTTATTTCCAGCTTGCTTCTGAGACTAGTTTTCATTTCACAAACCAAACCTTTCTTTTGGAAGAATGAAGAAATCTCAGAAAACAAACATCTAGCACCTACCACCTGAGGGTGTTACCTTATTTGACCTGATGATAATTGAAGCCTATACATCTTAACATATAGAAATATAGAACACTGGGACTGCTTTCTGTTGTAGAATAATCAATAATTTCTCCAAAGTTTTATCAGCTGGTTCTACTGCAATCTGTTCATTTAGAGCTCTTGTTTAAACACAGATAGTCCTTGTTTAACAACTACATTTGGGACTGGGAACTCCATCACTCAGTGATGCAGTCATTGAGTGAAAAATCACGTGACTGTTCCTGGTGAACAGCATCAGTTCTCCTGCAGTCATTTAAGTGAACCACATCATTCAGCACAATGTTAACGTAAGTTGCAACTTACAATTTACTGCTGGCTTCCCTTCTGACTTTGCTTCTCAGAAGCCAGCTGAGAAGATTGCAAATGGCAATCCTGTGACCATGGGATAAGCACCTTTTTCAGTTCCATAGTAAGTTCAAACAGTTGGTAAACAATGCAGTCATTAACCCAGGACTACCTCTATTTCTTGAAACAGGTTAATGAAGGCAACGGTTCTGAAGGGGTTTATTCTCTCCAAATGATTGCATGAGACTCGTCTGTAACTCACAGCCTAAGCAAAGTCCAAAAACTTAACTTATTAGATGGAGTCACAAATACCATTTTGAATGCCATACCTGTGTGGAAGCCAAATATCTGTTGTTGAAAATTGTTCTAGATAAGTATCCCATTGATTAAGGAGGGCATACATATCAGGCTGCACAAGTGGAATGCTTACACATTGTTCCCATCCATATTCAGCAATGGTAATGCCAGTTTCATTGTAATTATAAACCAAACCTACAAAATAAAAACAACAGATGTGATCAGAAGGGCAAAATTGCTGTATATACAATGGTAACTTAGTGACTATCTCCTGTAATATTTTCATTTCCTTTACAGACATGTACAGAAGTTATCTGAAAATCCTGGTTATAAGAATAAGGTGGAATAGCGGAACAAAGAATATTTACCAAATGTGCCTTTCTGAGCATCCAATTGTCTAAGCTTTTGATGTCTCAAAAACATTAAAATGTATCATTTTGAACAATAGGATTATTCTAACAGAAATAGAATATTTGACTGCTAAATTTACTTTGTAAACATGAAATAACCTTTCAGATTTTTCCATCTTTTATCCATCTTCCCATTTCGAATGACATAATTAAATCTTTCAGGCTTGTCCTACAAGCCTGCCATTCTACAAGCTGCACAACATACACTCTTAACCTACATGTTGATGCCCAATATGCAAGACAGTTCTGAAAGATTGCCTCGTTATTCAACATAAATATCAGCAAATGAAAAAGACTGGTGAAATTTTAATGAATAGGCTAACTCTACTTGTATATAAACCCTATGTTCAGCGAGAAACTTCCTTTAATTAAAATTGTTTAGATTTGAGGTAAAGAAAAAAGATAATGACAACAAAATAATTTGAAAAAGTGAGAAACACAAGAGCCCAGCAATGTTTGCTACAGAACAGATACTGGGCCGTCAATAAATAGTGAGAGAAAGAAAGGCAAAAGAGTAGAAATTAAGACACTAAAACACGGGTGTCAAACTCGCCGTGTTACGTGACGTGTTGCGCCATATTGCAACTTTTTTTTTGCATTGCCGGAGCTGGGGTGGGCGCAGCCTCTGCATGATGCAACCGGCCCGTGGGCCAGCAGTTTGACACTCCTGTTCTTAAAGATGCTTTTGCATCCTATGTATAGAAAGAAGGTAGTGGCCTGAAGAGTGGAGGGGCAGAGAACCATCATAATTCACATGTTGTCAGTACAAGTGTGCAAGCATCCAACTCTTCTTTGAACAAAGAGCATCCTAGCCCTTGCAAGCAATTCAGAACTGAACTTCTGCACAAATGTGAGATTTAGCAAACATTTAAAATTAATAATTTTAAAAACAATGCTTCCAAAAGCGCCCCCCCCCCCTTTGTCTTTCTCAAAGGCTCATTAATTTACTAGGCACAAGGCACAGAAGGGTGATCAAGTAAATTCAGCTCCAAGGTATGTTGCCTCCCCACTTTTCTGTCAGTGGGATAGATTACTAGATAGTTTGAAAAGAGGATTGGGCCTATGCAGCTGCTTCAGTTTCGATTCTCATCACTACTAGCAACCTAGTTTGCATATAATAATAAAGTTGGAAGGGACCTTGGAGGTTATCTAGTCAGTGGCGTAGCGTGGGTTGTCAGCACCCGAGGCAAGGCACCCTCCCCCTCCACAGTGGGTGGCGTCGGCGACCTGGCGGCTCGGATCGGATTCGCACAGCCAGCACTGCAGAGAGAGTGAGTGAGCCAGGCAGGGGCAGAGAGCTGCGAGTGCGAGCGCGCCCCCCCAGATGTTGTGCCCGGTGCGGCCGGCCCCCCCTGCACCCCCCACGCTACACCTCTGTATCTAGTCCAACCCCCTGCTCAGGAAGGAAACCCTACACCATTTCAGACAAATGGCTGTCCAGTCTCTTCTTAAAAACTTAAAAAAATCAATGGAATTTTGGTCAGCAAACAGAGGTAAAACACAATAATTATGTATCATGAAGTCGGTGGCAACTCAGCAATCTAGATTTTCTCCACAATACACAATCATAAACTATTATATGTACCTACACAAGACACAGATATATGCTAAATTTCACTGAACATCCTGGTTACAGTGCCTGAGGGGAGGGGGAACACAGGTCTTTATGACTTTCCAGAAGGTAAGCAGGATTGGGGCCCTCAAATCTCTGGGTGCTCCAAGAGGCAGGAGCTATGACAACAAAGGTACATTTCCTAGGTCCCACACTAGGTGACACTGCTTCATAGAGGCCATTTCATATTGCTGTCAGCACTGCATGTAATCAAACTACTTTGCAGGATAGAAAATACAAATTGTCCTGTACAGTATACTTAAAATGCATGGATACTTCATATTAGAAAATTAATTATATATTTTTCTTACCATTGGTATTGGTTATTCCAACATGAAGGTCAGAATCTCCATCATAATCTCTGAAAAGACATTTAATGTTTCATTTTGGAAAAAGACATTAGAGATTTTTTTTATTAGAAGAATTTTTGAAAAAATAAGCTGTATATGATGCCATTCAAATACAATTAGAGATAGAAATGTTATTTTATTAGCAAGAGTAATTACTTCTAAAAAGCTCTAATTGAGTAAAAAGCTCTCCAGCAATTAGATATAAGGAATCCACCTTTTCTAAATTGGTGCTTGCCTTATATTCCAGCAATGATAGAAGGCAGCTTCTATGTGCCTTGTTTCCAAACATAGAATAACAAGGAAAATCCATACCTTAGAAATGTTCCTATAGTGGGCTTCAGTAAAAAAGAACATTTTTCTCCGTGTCCATTAACAAATGGGCTTGGAATACTGACAGGTGCTTCTTCCAGACTTCTGTAAATCAGCCTTTGCCCACATAGTGGGCAGTTCTCTGGAACAAAGGAGCCAAAAATGTCTTTGTCACAGTGGGTGACCTTAATTAAGGCTCTCTCTGAATCCAGAGGTTGCATGATTAGTTCTTCCTTGGATAAATGAACCTGCTTTCCAACTTGTATTTAATAAACAGAAGTCAGTAGAATTGGACATTGAAGGAAGGAAGAGATTAGTTGAGAATGACAGCTCCCAGCACCAATTATTCCTCTACTGTGGACTGAATTAGCAAATGAGATACAAGATATGGGAGGGACAGCTTTTCCCTGGATATGCTTTTAAAGAGATAGCGTTCATTTTTTGTATTAATTGTATCTGGTACTTGTGTGCTGACTTAGTTTGATAAATAGAAACCACCACATTTGTCTGTTATTAGTCTGTAGAATAAACTCCTGCTAATTAATGGTAAGCAGATACATCTTTGTGAATCTCTCTCCTTGATTAAAATGAGGAATAAACAAATTTAGATTTGCTACCATCTCTTGGTACAAATCTTCTGACTTTTGTACCACAGGCAAAAATGTAAAACTTTCTAGTTTATTTGGTCATAAACTGAAACTTTCTAAGTACAACCCTACTATTCTTGTTGGCTACACTGGCTGAGATTTTCCAGAAACAGCAGTACCAAATTATCAGGAAGAAACCAAATTGGGAAAGATTGGTTTTGTCCAGGGCTTTTTTTCTCATAGAACGCCCGGAACGGAGTTCCGGCACCTTTTTTTGGATGGAACCTTGTAGGGTAGGCAAGGCGGGTTGTATGACGTGTGTGAGTTCCGGCACCTTTTTTTTTTTTTTTTTTTTTAAGAAAAAAAGCATTGGTTTTGTCCTTGGCAGGAAAAGATCAGCATCCTAAATTTAATGCTGGCTTATCATACAATTATTAAAGCCAGGGGACTCTATCTTTTTTTATTAGTATTCTATTAATTTGAATACTACAGATTTATTGATATATGAATGAATGCAAAAAAAAGTATTGCAGACAACTCACAATGTTGTTCAATAAGAACATAAACATGAACAGATAAAAATTAAGATTTCCAGATCTGAAACAACTGCATATGGTACTTCTCATAAGCTGCCAGATATCAGAGGGTACAAGGAACCAATACCACAAAATTTCCCAAAAGTTCTGTCCTTGGTTCTAGTTATGACATCACTAATAAACTACTATCTGCATACTGCATTGGTTATATATCTCCACAAAATAATACACAAATATATTTATTATAAATGCTTACAAAGGACATAAAATCAAAAATATTGGCATCCAATCTGGAAATGCTGATTTTCCGATTATTGCTTGATATACCTAGTTGCTGTCTTTACATGATCAGGTTCATTTAACTGCTTATCTTCCAAAGCAACATAAACTATCATCTGTCCTTACCTTTACAATCATGAGACTGCTGTAACACTTTCCTGATCTCTATACTCTGCCTTTTAATCTATACATTTTACAAGATAACTTCAAAAGGAGAATCCAACATGAAGAGTTTGGATTATATGGATTATAAACTGATTTAAAATGTGGTAATTATTATATCAGCGCCAGAATCATTCTCAAGCATTATTCCACATAGACTGAAGTTTTAGGATATTCATATTTTCTCTGTGTCTGTGTGTGTACGCATACAAGATAGACTTGCTCATTTAAAATGCATTTTATAAGTTGAGTTCTGATGCATCTATATAGCTCGATCCTTCAAGGTATGTCAAGATAAATCCGTTGATGTTCCAGTTTTACACCATCTATTTATTTATTTTTTGCTGCAACTTAAACATTCTATTGCAACTAAATATATCTATATTGGCCTAGCAGACTGCATGTCTTTTGCGCCTCAAAAATGAGAGAACAAAAACCAGACGTCTATGGAGATTCTCAGTCATCCAGGTCATGGTTATCCCAAAGATGTTCTTCACGAGGCAACTGGACTTTGTTGTTTTTTTTTTAAAGACGTTTCGCTTTTCACCCAAGAAGCTTCTTCAGCTGAAGAAGTTTCTTGAATGAGAAGCGAAACGTCTTCAAACAACAAGAAGTCCAGTTGCCTCGTGAAAAAGCACCTTTGGAACAAAAACCAGGTCCTCTCTTGTTGCTGGTTGTGCACTTCCCCCCCATTCCCTGCCAGATAGGCAAAAGGAACTACTATACCAGGGGTAGGCAACCTCGGCTCTTTTATGACTCATGGACTTCAACTCCCAGAATTCCTGAGTCAGCTATGCTGACTCAGGAATTCTGGGAGTTGAAGTCCATGAGTCATAAAAGAGCCGAGGTTGCCTACCCCTGTACTATACAAATATACCAGAAGTAGCGAGTCCCGAAACCTATAACTTTAAACTGGGAGAGGGACACTCTGTCCGGCAATCTCGCTTCCGCCAGGCGGCCGCTCTCCCGCCTTCCGGATCTCTATGCCCTGCTCTTGAATGTACTGTATACTCGGGGAGCCGCGTTAGTCTATGGCAGCAAAAAAAAAAGCAGAAGGCCGGCTGTCCTTTTCTCGACTGACAGTTTTATTACAACGCAGCTTTCCAATAATGTGTCCGTCTGGTCGATTTCTTTCCAATATTGAATGTATCATAAGCGGGCTTCCTGCTAAAAGATCTTACACCGCCCACCCATTCCGGTGTGAAGGAAAGCCTCTCTCTCCTGCTCTATGGTGGAGTGCTTCGTTCATAATTTCCGGCCGGAAACCAGTTCCTGTAGCAAAGGACCGGCTCTCTTGGTTGGGTTCCCAAACAGCTTTCCCTTCCTCTCCCCTCCCCGGCGCTACAGCGGAACCAAAAATGCGAGGAGCCGCGCAGGGAGGAGACACCGAAGCAGGAGCGGTGCCAGAGGAGACATGAGCAGCACGAAGGACATAACCTGCAGGTGAGAGAAGGAGCGGTTACCGCTTGAGATGAGCGCTCTCTGCCTTCCTCCCCACCCCGAAAAACGGACGGGCGCTTGGAGACGCTCCGCCCACGGGGAAGGGGGGGGAGGGGGAGGACGGGACCGGGATGCCTCCCGCCTCCTTTCCCGCTCTTTTCGCCGACTAAGCCGCGAGAGGAAGGGAAAAGCCGGAGAGACGATGGTTTTCCTGTCCTTGTTCCACTAACTCGCCATCCCAACCTTTTCACGCGGCCCTCCAGGGGCCCTCTTTCATTTCCCGTGTGTGTGTTTGTGTGTGTGTGTTGTAGTCCTTGAAAATGCCTGTTACACATAGGGGAGCTTTTTCCAGAACAGGGAGGGTTATTGGTTTCCCCTTAAAAATCTAAACCTTTTCTTTTGGGCATAATAAATGTAAAGATGGAAAAACAACTCCAACACATCATTATACACATATTGACTGCAGCTCCTATAGCATATGCGCAATGTTGGAAGAGTGAAAGTATTCCCACAAATGATATGATTGTGTATAAAATCTTGGACTGCGCAGAAATGAACAAACTTAACGTTAGAATTAAAAGACAAGGAGACGTCAGCATTTTATGAAATTTGGAATAAATGTTATCATTGGCTAGAACAGAGAAAGAAAAAAGACATAATTATTGATGTACATAAAATGTAAATAAGATGTAAAGAATATTTAAGATGTAAAGCACTGTTCTGTTAGAAGAAAAGATATATGTTTATGTAGTTTTTGGTGTATGGTGTATAGTGAAAAAAAAAATAAAAAAAAAAAATCTAAACCTGATTTTCCCTAAATAATTCCTAAAGGACAGTGTGTCTTAAGGCCAGGGCCTTTGTGCAATTGGCCCAGAAACATGGCTACAAGTCAAGCTCAGGTGGTTCTCTTAGTTCCATATCATAAGAGATTGAAGTTTGACACAGGGATGGAAGTAGGACGTTAATCCTGTGGACTTCTGATTTGTCCCAAAGTCTCTCCATATTGATAATCAGGGAAAGCTTTTTAGGATATAAACTACATGCATTCAGAATCTTAAAAATAGATTTCTTAAGTTCTTTTAAAAGTGCCAATAAAACAACATTCCTAGAGAAAACGATGTAACCTTATTTGAGCCCTGAGTGTGGAACCTATCTCTCATTTTAGGATATTTGTGTATTTCAATGTACAAATATTCCACGTTCTGCTTTTCTGAACTTTCTGGAGAAAATCTTGGTAGATTTATTCGTGGACTTGACAAATACTGAAAGAAGAATGATACATTTGACATCTGTTGCTGTATGTGACTTTGCATATATATTATTGCAGGTATTTTATACAAGGAGTATGTCGTGAAGGAAATAGGTGTCTGTTTTCCCATGACTTGTCTACAAGCAAACGATCTACTATCTGCAAATTCTATCAAAAAGGACAGTGTGCTTATGGAACTCGCTGCAAGTATGAGTTATTGGTTTCCAAGAGAAAACCTGCAGTTAATTTATCATGTTAAAGACA
>NW_015396177.1:0-5663 GCF_001527695.2 Protobothrops mucrosquamatus
TCCATCCATCTATCTATCTACATACATATATACTGAATTATCTCAATTCTATTACATTTCAGATTAGAGCGCCATCTTACAAGCCTGGAGATCTTCTTGCTCTCTTAGATATACCAGTGAATTGCCCTCCCCCTTTTTTTCTGACCAGCTTCTTTCTGTGTCCTGTCATCTCACCATCCAAAACAATTTTTTTTTTCATTTGTATTGTTGGGGGTAAAAAAGACGAAAACAAATAGCCGATATGAATATTCATCGCTCAGGCTATTCAATTAAGCCTTCCATATTTGCTTGTGTCACACTGTGCCGTTGATTTGTTTTTCACGTAAGCCGTTTTCTCATAAGGCTGTGCGACATCGGTTCCCTTCTCAAAAGGTGAACTTGCTAAACAACGGCAAACAAACGCTACATTTTTTTCCCCTCAAAGGAAAAAAAGAAAAACTTTTTGGAATGAAATCTGAAGCACTGAACGATCCCGATTGTCTAAGTTTAAATATGGAAGATTCCACGTAAAGAAAATAAACTTTCCAAACATATTTACAATTGAAACTCCAGGTGAGAAAAGCTTTGTTTAAACACAGAAAGAGAAGAAAGTTCTTTGACCTTTCATTGTGTAGATCAGGGGGTCTTCAAACTTGGCCCTTTTATGACTTGTGGACTTCAACTCCCAGAATTCCTCAGCCAGGCACTGGAATTCTGGGAGTTGAAGTCCACAAGTCAGCAAAGGGCCAGGTTTGAAGACCCCTGGTGTAGATGATAAACAAGCACAACAAGTTCAGCAACAATTCAAACTTACAACAGCACTGAATTGATAGTTATGACCAGGGCATCCCCAGTTGGAGAAAAAGCCAATTTTTAAATCCCTGTTAGTGTCTATTTAACAAGGCATCATACTCAACAAGGGGAATGGCTGAAGAATAGAACTCACCCAAGTCCATAAAATATATAGCCATGTAGATGACGACCATGATGACAAGGATATCCATTCAGTCATGTCAAGACTCTTGCCGATTGGGAATGAATTCCAACCAGCTTGGAAAAGATACAATAGGTCTTTACGTCTTTAGAATAGAATGACAGAGTTGGAAGGGACCTTGGAGGTCTTCTAGTCCAACCCCCTGCTCAGGCAGGAAGCCCTGTACTATTTCATGATTGTCCAATCTCTTCTTAAAAACTTCCAATGTTGGAGCATTCACCACTTCTGGAGGCAGGTTGTTCCGCTGGTTAATTGTCCTCACCGTTAGGAAGTTCCTCCTTAGTTCTAGGTTGCTTCTCTCCTTGACTAGTTTCCCTCCATTGCTTCTTGTCCTGCCTTCAGGTGCTTTGGAGAATAGCTTGACTCCCTCTTCTTTGGGGCAACCCCTGAGATACTGGAACGCTGCTCCCTCATAGCCTTGGATCTTTCACAAGAACATCTTGTCTATTCAAATGGACTTCTTTCAATAGATTGCGTCTGAGGAACCATGCCAGATTTCCTTCATTTGATGCTCTCATTTGATGGTGTCTTTTCAGACACAGCTGTCCTCGGTGGCTGGGTGGAGGAGGCTCCTATACTGGGTCAGAACCTATCTCAGGATCACTGCTAGTCCTGGAGACACCAAGTTTCCTTCTTCTGATACCTCATCCTGGTCTTCTCCCTCTTTTGGAGAGGGCTCTTGGACGCAGATGTTGACTGCATGTCTTCTAAACTATTTCCATGGGAATAGGACTCAGTAAAGATCTTCAGCCAGGGGTAAGAATGCATAATTTATGGACCAACCTGTCTGGAATTGGAAATGCAATGTTTCATAAGGCTCTAGAATCAAAGAACTGGAACCCATTAACTACCAGGTGCACCAGTTTTGAGATAAACTGGCCCAATTAGTTTACATTACTCAGACCCGGTTCTTAATTTAGCCTCACAATGGGCACAGTTGCTAGGCATAATTTTCATACGGGGCGGGGGGGGGGGATGGATTTTGTTTTAATTCAGTTTTGTGACCTCCGGATCGGGAGGGTGAAAATAAATAAAGAGGAGGAGGAGAGCGCTGTGTATTTTCTTAAGAACACAATCAACAACCAAATGAGAAAAAGAAAAATGGGCCACCCTTTACAAATTCTTTACAAAGAAATTAAGCGGGGAGCTTCTTTTAATCAGAACGCAAGCAACGTGGCAAGGGTTCCGGGAAGTTTATAACTAAATTACTTGATCAAAGAGCTTGTCTGGCAAAAGAAATAAACCTTCTTTTTAAATAGTCAAGGAAATAAAGCATCTTTCGGAAAACAGGTTATTAGGAAACTAACTTATGATGCGCTATTCCAGCAAGCCGCTTAAAGACACGCAGCTAAGCATGGAAAACACGAAAGCTTTAGAAGTGTGTTTTCAGGCCCATGAAACTATGATGTCCTTTTTCTCACACTAAAGAAAGAATAACCCTTTTTTCCCCAAAAAAATAATTCTCCATTGCTTGTGGCAGTATACAGCAGTGGCCAAAATTGTGGAAACCTTTTGGGAAAAGTGTACAGTAGAAATGCCACCTTTGGTTAAGTTTCCACCCATTTTTCTTCTAATTTCTTTATAACTGCAGCCTTGTTCACTTAATAATACTATTTTACATCGCTTTCTGGGCGACCAGTCAACTCTTTGCACCATGAGTTTAATTTTATTACGTTTTACAAGCTCACTAAATGAAAGAGCACAAAAAAACCCCACCAACTTGATAGTGATCACATAACACACTGACAAATGTCCTCCTCTCAGCTTCAATACAGGACATCAATCACTGGATCCTACTGTGATCTGATTGGCTCACAGCCAAAACAAGATGACACCTGATTGGCTCTCTAAACACTCATGCTCATTGGCTACAATCAGGTGAAGGAAAGCTACTTGATATCAACTTGAGCAAGTTGTGCTTCCTTTTTCTGGTTATCTGGCTATAACTTTTCATAGAATACAGTACAGATAATTGAACAAACTTTGTTGCATTACGTTCTTGGTTAAATTATCTTTCCATTGATATGTAATTTTATGGTACTACTCGGAAAAAAAAGTGGTGTTATTAGCCATCAAACCTCAAAAATACACTTTTCCCAAAAGGTTTCCACAATTTTGGCCACTACTGTATAATAATCTGTGTTGTACTGAGAATCACCTTTGGGGCAATCATGACCTGGATGATGGAGAATCTCCATAGACATTTAAAATCTGGATTATTTTCATTTCCATGTCCCCTGAACTGCCTTCCGGAGGTCATCTGCAAGCAATGGGAAGACCGACGTTGCTTCTCTTAGCGTCTTCATCCCCTTTCCTTATTTTCTGATGTCCATCTCTCCTTCATCTGACAGCTTGAAAAAAGTGACCCACTTCCATTTCCTGCCCCTGAGCTGGTGCCATTCCACTCTTGCAAGTGTCACGATGCGGAATAATGTCAGAGAAAGGGAAAAGGCTAGTTGAACGGGATTGCAACATCACTACTTAATTTAAGGATAGTTTCATGGGTCATAGCTATTTGGCCCACGGTTTACGAAACAACCCAGAATAGTTTATGACATAAGCCGCAACAACCCTGAATTCACACGCTGTGATAAGCCGTAAATCATTCTTTGTGCTCCAGAATGGCGGCGAGGTTGACACAGCAAGCTAAACCAATTCACGCAAGTGACATTACAGCCCTAGCGTGTTATAAGAACCACGTCTAAATGATAACCTTTCGTAGCCCCGACGCATTTATATCTGCAGTCAAGTTGATGGCCCTAATGAAGCATGGAACATTATCTGTAGAAAGGTCATTTTCAACCATTGTCCTTTTGTCAAATGTAACACGTTTGGGCTCCGGGCTATCGCCAGATTGTAAGAGCTGACAGTGTTACTTTATAAATATTAGAGCCGAAAAGTCCACTTTGGGTGACTTGTCCCAAGGATTCGGTGGACCATCATATATCACGGAAGCTGCCACAGCGTCAGTTCCAGTTAATGGTATGAATTTATCTGTTTCCTATCTCTAAGATGCAATGCCAATTGACTAAGCAAGCAACCATTAGCTCAAATCAGGCAGAACTGTAGCAAAAAGGGGCCAGGTCCATTTGTATACGGATGCCATGGTTGGGAAACATAACATTTTCAACCAATGAGAAGGTGTCTCCGAAACCTAAAAATACACGGCAATGAGATAAACTGATAATCTTACAAGAAGGGTCACCAATAGGCCACTGGACCAGTGCTTTTCCTCTTGTGGTCACGGATAAACGGAGGACATTAAACACTGTGTTCTACAGAGAGAGTCCTCCAATTACGATGAAAATGGAGCCCAACATTTTACGACCTATTTGCCACAGTTGTTAAGTGAATCATGGCAGTCGTTAATTAGTGACACGGTTGTTAAGTGAATCTAGCTTCTCCATTGACTTTGCTGGTCAGAAAGCCATCGAAAGGGAACACATGACCCAGGAGATTGCGACCGTTATAAACAGGAGTCAGTTGCCAACCACTCTCTTTTGATCACGTGGCCATGGGGATGTCTGCGATGGTCGTAAGTGTGAAAAATGATTGGAAGTTACTTTTTCAGTGCTGTTGTAACTTCAAACGGTCACTAAATGAACTGTTGTAAGTTGAGGATTATCTGTACTCAAATTATCACATCGCCAGAACAGAATAACAGAGTTGGAAGGGACCTTGTAGGTCATCTAGTCCAACCCTCTGCTCAGGCAGGAAACCCCTATACCATTTCAGACACATGGTTCTCCAATCTCTTCTTAAAAACTTCCAGTGTTGGAGCATTCACAACTTCTGGAGGCAGGTTGTTCCACTGGTTAATTGTTCTCACTGTCAGGAAATTCCTCCTTAGTTCTAGGTGGCTTCTCTCCTTGGTTAGTTTCCATCCATTGCTTCTTGTCCTGCCTTCAGGCACTTTGGAGAATAGCTTGACTCCCTCTTCTTTGGGGCAGCCCCTGAGATATTGGAAGACTGCTATCATGTCACCCCTCGTCCTTCTTTTAATTAAACTAGACATCTTAACCGGGAGTTGTGAGGTAAATTTGCCACGCAAAATAAGCATTTCTCCAATGGAACATGTCTGCAGTTGCCCATTTTTGCATTGACAGTATTTCCAATTATGACAGAGAATGATTCTTACACCTCAACTGCTAAGGGGACCCTCCCCACCTCATTCTTTTAAGACATGTTGAGGCAACTGTTAACTATCACATGAACATTGGTCGTACTACTTGTAAATTCTGAGAATGATAGCCAAAGAGCAAAGCGCAGGGCAAAACCGTGATCCAGCAACACACAAGTTATTTACGTTAGCTCAAATATGTGAGAATTACTTATAAACACAA
This sequence comes from Protobothrops mucrosquamatus, assembly GCF_001527695.2. Classification (NCBI taxonomy): domain Eukaryota; kingdom Metazoa; phylum Chordata; class Lepidosauria; order Squamata; family Viperidae; genus Protobothrops; species Protobothrops mucrosquamatus. The sequence goes on from NW_015396177.1 coordinate 5,317, forward strand.
ACCCTTGTAGATCAAAAAAACATCCCAATCTTTAAAAAAAAAACCCAACACCTCAAAAATATGTTCTATAAGGTCATGCCTTCAATACTGTACATATTTAAATCAAAATTTTACTCAGAACGCGTGTCTTCCAGACCGAAAGAAGAAGAAAAATCTTAGAAGCAAAACTGCAAAGAAGTAATCGTTATAAAAAACGGGAGAGCTGTGGGGAGGAAAAAAAACCCTAATAAAATGTATTCCAAGCTACAATTTGAGGGAAAAATCAATATAAAATGTTTTACAGATGGGATATAACTCTGTCAATGATCACTAAGGTAGACAAATTGTATCGCAGCAAACAATGAAGG
>NW_015396177.1:6012-8643 GCF_001527695.2 Protobothrops mucrosquamatus
AGTTGAGAGATCTGGAATATAGTTTTGAGAAAATGAGTTAAGATACCCATCAGGAAAATAGAAGGAATGACTTAAACCAAGGGTCTTCACGCTTGGCCCTTTTATGACTTGTGGACTTCAACTCCCAGAATTCCTCAGCCAGGCACGCGTGCCTGGCTGAGGAATTCTGGGAGTTGAAGTCCACAAGTCATAAAAGGGCAAAGTGTGAAGACCCCTGACTTAAACTGATAATAACAATAACCTCCAATGTGTAACTTTCAAAGTACGGTACAAATATTTAGATATTAGCTAGCACTTGGGGAAAAATGGAAGCGAGGTGAACACGAATGATGAAAATCTTTTCTTCCCCAGATGTTTTCACAACTACATTAGTAATTGTTTACCTTCTTTATCCCTGCGCGGTTTCTCTCTAAATAATCTATCCAAGCCTAAGCAGCCAAAATAATTATGAGGATCTGAGACAGAGAATGCTGGCTTCCGATCCTTCCGTCTTGATTGTTACATTTATACCCTAAAAATCTTCATCAGCTTTCAAACCGCCGTTAACTTAGAACGAGGGCTTCAACCCGTTTTCCTAACTCTCTGTATTTCAGCTTGTGATGTTCCAAGACATGTTTACCTCATTTTCATGTTGGTTTGGCCAAGCCATGATTGTCTTGCCAAAGAACTCTTGCTTGTTGTTAATATTTAAATGCCGTCCCTTTGATCCCGTCATCTAGAGATAAATTCTTTGGAAACTGTATTGTGTTCTTCAAAAAAAATATTCTCTCTTATCTTCCTTCGTTTCAACTTCATAAGCTACCCAAAATTCCTCTCCCTCTTTTCTTATCAGCGTTCTTTTCTCATTATTTCTCCTGAGGGGAGGGGGGGGAAGAGAGAAACGAAAAATAAAAATAAAAATTGCGGGTTTAAAAAGTAATCTCTGTTGACAAGGAGTTAAGACTCAAACAATTGTCTTCCCACAATTAGAAGCAGGATTAGGTGGTGGTGTTTTTTTGTGTGTGTATGTATGTGTTTGTGCATATAGATAAACGTGCATATAAACATTTGCCGGTGAAAACGCCTTTATCCAATTGAGATCACAGCAAGCTGCTGGGAAAAAAAAAATGAAATCATAGCTTCCGGACCTGTTCAAAACAAAAGACGGCGCACGAGAATGTGGGCGAAATGCAGGTCAACTCTTGTAGACTATAAAACTAAATATTACCCCTTTTTTCGCCTCGTCTCTCAACACGCTCCGCAAAATAGAGGCAGCCATTAACTTCCTGCCAGTGAGAACAATTAACCAGTGGAACTCCTTGCCTCCAGAAGCTGTGAATGCTCCAACACTGAAGTTTTTAAGAAGAGACTAGATAGCCATTTGTGCAAAATGGTATAGAGTTTCCTGCCTGAGCAGGGGGTTGGACTAGATGACTTCCAAGGTCCCTTCCAACTTCATTATTATTATTATTATTATTATTATTATTATTATTATTATTATTATTATTATTATTATTATTATTATTATTACTACTATTACTACTACTACTACTACTACTTAAGGAAATAATCATTGCTTAGTTGGAGAGCTATCCATTTTCAGGGGTGGTTAGAAAAATAACAATACTGTTTTGACAGGTCATTCTTGACTTACAAGCACAGCTGAGCCCAAAGTTTCCATTACTAAGCCAGACAGCTGTTAAGCAAGCTTCGTTCTCCATTTTACAACCTTCCCTTGCCATGGTTGTTAAGTGAATCGCTGCAGGTGTTAATTTAGTAACCCGGTTGTTAAGCAAATCGGGCTTCCCCGTTGACTTTCCTTGTCCGAAGGTTGCAAGAGGGGATCACGTGACCCCCCCAGGGGACACCGCAAAGATCATAAATATGAGTCAGTTGTCAAGCGCCTGGATTTTGATCACGTGACCCTGGGGGATGCTGCCACGGTCGTAAGTGTGGAAAAGTGGTCATAAGTTACATTTTTCAGTGCCATTGTAACTTCGAACTCTCACTAAGTGAATCATTGTAAGTCGAGGGCTGCCTGTGTTTATTGATATTAAATTTGAATTTTATGCAACTATTCTAAAGTTTACACAATCCTAATTGTCAATCTTCATCTCTTTTCTCTTTTGTTGCGTATGTAACCTAAGCAAGTATCTTAGCATTCTGTGTTTTTAGTATATATACTTTTTTTGTTGAAATTCTCCCTACGTATTTCTCCTAATTATTCTTATGTTGTTAGTTCAGCTTTGGAAATTTGCATATTGCCTTCCTTTGTGCTGGCAAATGACCATGATTAAGCCTTTTAGAATAATCAAGGTGGCAGCTTCCCCCTTTTATCAGATTTATTTATATGAGACACATGGAAAGAGGGAATGTATTGGATCACCCTGTTATAGACACCTTTTCTTTTTCTTTTTCTATCCCTTCTCACCCCTCCCTGCCAAAAATCCTGTTTTAAGTTTAAGATGAACAACTTGCCAAAACAAAAATGTGTTCCACATTTTTGGAAATGCTTCTGCGATTTAATGCACCAAACAGTAAAAGATTGCGAAGATTGTTCTGAGCATATTCTCAAAAAATTGATGTGGTGGTCATGAGGAGGTGGCTGAAACTCCACCTATTTTAAAGTGTGATGCACATATAAATATATAT
>NW_015396177.1:17454-21292 GCF_001527695.2 Protobothrops mucrosquamatus
GAAGAAGAAGAAGAAGAAGAAGAAGAAGAAGAAGAAGAAGAAGAAGAAGAAGAAGAAGAAGAAGAAGAAGAAGAAGAAGAAGAAGAAGAAGAAGAAGAAGAAGAAGAAGAAGAAGAAGAAGAAGAAGAAGAAGAAGAAGAAGAAGAAGAAGAAGAAGCATGATTCATGTAAGGGTATAACAGGGTAGGACGGGAACCTGGAGGCCTTCTAGTCCAATTCCCAACTTAAGCAGGAGAGCCAAAGATGCTTTTTCAGGAGGCAACTGGAGTTTCTTGTTTTTCTTTGAAGATGTTTCTTTTCTCCTCCAAGAAGCTTCTTCATCTCTGACTGGATGGTGGGGAATGGAAGGATTTATAGTCCTTGCATACAGCTGAATCTTGTCCTGATGGGTTTGTTCTCCTATGTTGTACCTTAAGTTTATGAAGTGGTTGTTTTGTTTCCCCGATGGTTTCCCCAACAAACCCATCAGGACAAGATTCAGCAGTCCATCTACATGTAAAGAAAAGTCCACTCTTTCAAAGACAACAAAGTCCACATTTTGGACAGAGAGACTGCTGGTTTGAAAGAGGGGCCAAAGAGGCCATCTAGGTCAAAACTGAATGGCCCTCTCTCAACAGGGGGGGGAGGGATACGACATCTTCTATCTCCAGTCTACAACATGGTCCTTTCAGCAGTCCCAAGAAGGCTCCACACCCATTTGCACCACTCAGGTGACTCTGAGGACACAGACAAACCTCCAAGTGGCCTCAACAACTCACCAAACGGATACAAATGACCAACCATTTGCAAGGAGTATAAATCCTTCCATTCCCCACCCTCCAGGCAGAGCTGAAGAAGCTTCTGGGATGAGAAGTGAAACAAGAAAGTCCAGTTGCCTCCTGAAAAAGCATCCATGGGATAACCATGACCTTGATGACTGAGAATCTCCATAGACATTAAGCAGGAGACCTTATATCATGCAGGAGAAATGGTTGTCCAATCTCTTCTTGAAAACCTGCAGTACCCACCATTTCTGGAGAAGTTCTCTAGAACCATCTGCCCACAGCATGAGAGGATATCACGAACCAGCCAAAACGATGCTGTTTCAACATGATCCTTAGCGTAATTTTAAGTCGTGGGGTGACGACCAGATTTCTCTTTTCTGAGACTTCAACAATACACATGTTACACCATTCCCCCCCCCCTTTTCTTCTTTAAATGCTGGACTTGGTCCCAACATTCTTACAGAGTGGGCTGTCAATGAAAATTTTATCTGCTTTCACTTCTGTTCTAGGATATTAGTGTTCCTTGGCTTTGCGATCCAGTCAACCTTTCGACGGTGGTATCTGTGTCCTTGCTACATCTCCCCAAATGGTACTTTTAGCCCTGATCGACATCTGGTCAACATCTAGTGTTAGGTTTGAGCAAATGGTTACAAATAGCTATCGGTCCCTCCCCATAGCTGCCCTGTTATGAAGGCTGTTCTTATCTGAATTTGGGGGTGTCAAAGCTAAGAGTTGTGGCTCAAATGAGGAGCTTAATTACACAGCCTTATCGTTTCTACTTCTAGATCTCAAGAAATATCCTTCCTTTCCTGGGATGTCACAATTCAAATAAACTACATCTGAATTCAGGGGAAAATTGTATGATGAACCTGTTATGGGCTAGTTCAAGACAAGATCCAGTGATCTGAGTTTTAAATGCTCTGATTACCCGGCTCAGGGAAGCTAAATAAATGTGACAGGAGCTTGCAGTGTGAACGGTGCATTTCGCCATAAACAGATTATACAAAATTACCAGACAAGTGGCTGTTGACAGCTGCAGAATATGCAACACAGAAATGCTGTCATACGGTTCCTTTATAAAGCTTTGCTTTTCGGATACGCATTTATTTGATATTGTCACTGCAGGGTCTTCCATTTAAAACGAAAAAAATAACAACTGTCCACTAACATAACTTGATATCCAAAACTGTACATGCAAACACTCAGAGTATGATTTACCTGAATTAATTTGACACGGGAATTCTATGCATTCCTTTCTATAACTATAAGGTGGTTTCATTCCATTAAAAAAAAAAAACCACTTCTGTAACTGTATTTGCAATTAAAATTAAAATTAAAAAGAGCCCTGGTGGCGCAGTGGTCAGAATGCGGTATTGCAGGCCGACTCTGCATTCCACTGCTAGGAGTTCGATGCTGACCAGCTCATGGTTGACTCAGCCTTCCATCTTTCCGAGGTCGGTAAAATGAGGACCCTATTGCTAATCCTTCCTTCCTTCCTTCCTTCCTTCCTTCCTTCCTTCCTTCCTTCCTTCCTTCCTTCCTTCCTTCCTTCCTTCCTTTTTTCCTCCCTCCCTCCCTCCCTCCCTCCCTCCTTTCTCCTCTTCCTTTCTCCTTCCTGGCTGCAGCGGTTGAAATTCAGTATTGCAGGCTGACTGTGCATTCCACAGTCTGGAGTTCGATCCTGACCGGCTCAAGGTTGACTCAGCCTTCCATCCTTCTGAAGTCAGTAAAATGAGGACCCAGATTGTTGGGGGGCAAATATGCTGACTCTGTAAACCGCTTAGAGCGGGCTGTAAAGCTTTGTGAAGCGGTATATAAGTCTAAGTGCTAAGAGCGATTGCTATTACTTATAAGTCCTTTTATGGGTCCTAGTTATCCGATGGACCATGTATCTCCCATAGTCAATCAAGTAGCCAATAGCCATACAAGTAGTCAATCAAGTAGAGGTCCCACGTCAAACTATCGATCACATCTAAGAGCCCTGGTGGTGCAGTGCTTAGAATGCAGCGTCGCAGGCAAACTCTGCCCACTGCCAGCAGATCGATCCTGACCGGCTCGAGGTTGACTCTGCCTCCCGTCCTTCCGAGGTTGGTCAAACGAGGGCCCAGATTGTTGGTGGGGGGGGGGGGTAAGAGGCTGATTCTGTAAACCTCCCAGAGAGGGCTGTGAAGCACTGCAAGGCGGCGTATAAGTCTGAGTTCTACTGCTATTTGTTGAGCACATAAGATGTGATGGTAGGAGCCCTTCCCGCTTCCCCACGAGAGGCCACCAAAACCTTCTTCTCCCAATTTTTTTCGGCCCTCTTGCCAGCCTTCCAGGGGGAAGATCAGAAGGCCTCCTGCCATTAGCCCCCCCTTACTCTCTCTGGAAGGAAGAAAGTGGGAGCTTTCGGGAGGAAGACCGGCCTGCTAAGGGCTGGATCCCTCCCTCCCAGAGAGCACTGACCGGCTCAGGGAAGAATTGTAAATCTTTATTAGAGAGGTGGACGGAGACTTAGCAGAACACTGAAGAGGGGAAAGGAGTGGGAGAAGCAAAGAAACAAGGGCCCTCTGAAAGCATTGATCTTTGTCAGTGGCGCCCTCAGCCCCGCCGTACACATACACAAGCGCACACCCCTGAGCAATTTCACACAGACCAAATCTCCGTCCATAAAATAAAGGAAAATCTATACTGTGTCTAGCTTCACTGACCCTGGTTTGCTCTTCCAATTTACTAAGTCCAGCTATTTCTGCTGGCTGAGCTCTTTTCTCTCACCTGGCTCCTGGCCAGCTATCCAAGAGGATAAAGACAAAGACACAACGGAGAATGTCCTCCCCTCGGGGAAAAAGCCCACCCCGTTGGCTGTCAGCCCTGGATTTTCCTGAGTTTTTTTTTCCCACCCAACACATACCAAGATTGACAGGTTGGCTCTCTTATATTTAGCTCTTTTTGTGTCTGTGGGATCTTTGGGAGATGGGTTTCTCCCACATTCACCGTCTATCCTGAAGTAACCTAATTTAGAGGGCATGCAGGTGACCATTTCAGACAGGGGACTGTCCAGTTTCTTCTTAAAGATCCCCAGTGATGGAGCTTCC
>NW_015396178.1:0-3650 GCF_001527695.2 Protobothrops mucrosquamatus
GTATTGAAACAGGACGTTTCAAGGCTTGCGGTGCCATCTTTGGAATGGGATGAAAAGTTTTTCCCCCATGTTCTTCCATGCAGCTTTAAAAACCGGTTCCGAAATAGGTGGCAAGTAGCTTCTTATGGGTACAATGTACGTCTGGTTGTAACATTTAAAGTAAATCCTCCGGGAAGTGTTTGCTATCCACTGTGATGGAGGGAAAACTGGGGATTGCAAGTGATTTGGGATCAGTGGCCATAAAAACAGGAGAAAGATCTTTGGTGGGAAGAACAGGTGGGGAAACAGCAGCAGCATAAGAAGAGCTGTAAATAAATATACTCTTCATTTTTTCTTTCCTCTATATTTTTTCTTCTCCTTTCTTTATTGGCCCACCCAGCTCCAGTGTAATCAGAGTGATTGGAAAAACTTCCAAAAACGTTCAACTGCTTTTTTTAAAAAAAACAAAACAAAAACAAAATAGTAAACATAAACTCAGAGACCCCAAGTTCGAATCCCACCTTTAGGCATGAAGCCAGCTGGGTGTTCTTGAGCCAGCCCTCTCTCCCAGTCCTAGGAGGGAGGCAATGGCAAGCCGCTTCGGAACAACCTTGCAATAAAAATGCAGGAATTAGTGGAGGACGTCAGAGGTCAACAAGATTCGGAGACCAGACAAAAGAAAAAAATAAAAAAAATATGTGAAATGGAAAAATAAAGCAGACAAAATTCCTATCCTGCACTGCCCTCTGCTGGCTGCAGATCAATTGGTAATGATGAATAGGGAAACATAAACGGTACATAGGTACAGTTATTTCAAGGGTTGTTATTATCACTTCCTCTCTGTCGATGCTCCCTTCGTATGCTGGGTTTAAGTTGGACCATAAGAAAGGTGGAGCGCCAAAGAATGGAGGCCTTTGAACTCTGGTGCTGGAGAAGACTCCTGTGAGTCCCCTGGACTGCAAGGCGATCAAACCAGTCAGTACTAGAGGAGATCAACCCCGACTGCTCTTTAGAAGGCCAGATCCTGAAATTGAAACTCAAATACTTTGGCCACCTAATGAGAAGGAAGGACTCACTGGAGAAGAGCCTAATGCTGGGAAAGATGGAGGGCAATAGAAGAAGAGGACGACAGAGAATGAGGTGGCTGGATGGAGTCACTGAAGCAGTAGGCGTGAACTTAAATGGACTCCAGAAGATGGCAGAGGACAGGAAGGCCTGGAGGAACGTTGTCCATGGGGTCATGATGGGTCGGACACGACTTCGCAACTAACAACAACAACAAAAAGTGGTAATCCAAAATATTTCAAGGGCAGAAAGTTGGCTGCAAGAAATATACCAATAGTTCTCAACTTACAACCACAATTCAGCCCAAAATGTATGTTGCTAAGTGAAACATTTGTTAAGTGAGTTTTGCCCCATTTCGTGACCTTTATCGCCACAGTTGTTAAATGAATCACTGCAGTTTTTAAGTTAGCAACACAGTTGTGAAATGAATCTGGCTTCCCCATGGACTTTGCTCGTCAAAAGATCCCAAAAGCTGACCACATGACTTTGGGACACTGCAACCGTCATAAATACGAGCTGGTTGCCAAACTTCTGAATTTTGATCACATGACCAAGGGGATGCTGCAATGGTTCCAAGTGTGAGAAACAGTCATAAGTCACTTTTTTCAGTGCTGTTGTAACTTTGAACGGTCACTAAATGCACAGTTGCAAGTCGAGGTCTGTATTGGGTGGGGCCATCATATCGTGTGACAATTCCCTTGAGGGATGTTGGATCGTTACCTCTGGACCTGCTTGATTTGGAGATTTGTCCACCTTTTGAAGTAGGAGGCATAACGTCAATTGCATAAGTCAGGATATTCTGGGAGTTGAAGCCCACTTCTCTGGAGAGCGTTCCAGTTGAGAAAGGGTGGTAGAAATCCTTAAATAGGCTCAAGACAGTCTTTGAAACATCCCTTCCCAAAATCATTGTCTCCCAAGGAGAACAATCGGAAACCCTGTAATAGTATGTGGGACAGATCTTAGGAAAAAGAGCCAAGAAAAGCTGTCTAGTGCAGGGCTTTTCAACCAATGTACAGATACCACCTGTGGTACATTGGCACCTGGCAGGTGGTACGTGACCATCCTAGAAAAGTGGTAGCGGGGGAGGGGAATGAGCTGAACTGGTGGCAGCACCACACAAGCCTGAGCGAGAGACGGCTGGAGCTGCAGGGCTGTCAGGGTTCAGCGGAAGCGCCAGGATCAGCGCTTCTTCATGGCTGTCAGGGCTCAGTGGAAGTGCCAGGATCAGCGCCAGGCTCCAGCTGGAGCTCGGCGCTGATCCTGGCGCTTCTGCTGAGCCCAGAAGAAGCGCCGGTCAGCTGGAATGTTGGAGCATCTCCAGGGTCTTGTGATTTACATTCAGATGCTTGGCAACTGATTCATATTTATGACGGTCACAGTGTCCCAGGGTCATGTGAAGTGACCAAAACCTGCTGCAACCACCCAGCAGACTGGGGGGGGGGGAATAAAAACCAAACACACCCCCCCACTGCCAATCCTCAACAGAAATGCTCACAACAATGAAAACCTCGGACAGGAGGAAGAGCGCCACCGGGTGGGCAGGCAGGTGTCTTGCTTGGCTGTGGCTTGGGGGGCACTTTTTTCAGTGCCGTTGTAACTTTGAACAGTCACTAAGCGAACTGTTGTAAGTTGAGGACTACCTGTACTTTTTTCCTTTTTTTTTTTTGGTCATCAAGTTTTTGACACCTTACTAGGCGACTGGTGGTACTCGGATGTTGCCATATCCTAAAAGTGGTACAATGGGTGAAAAGGTTGAAAAGCCCTGGTCTAGGGAACAACCAGATAAAAGACACCGTAGCCCACAGCTGCATATTGGATGGAGCAAGTTGCTTAGAAGGGGCCCTTCCTAATGTCTTAGGCTCTAAAGGAGGAGATGGGAGAATGATCTTTTCAGACTTGCAAGATTCTGTAGCTTTGCAGTAAAGCAGAATTAGGACAACCAGTCATGTTTCCTGTCTGCTCTACCTAGTGAGGCTGACGAACTCCCAGTGTTGTGGGTCACCTGTTGTGGGTCAACAGGTGACCCACAACGGGTCACGCAATCCTGTTGAAGAGAAGACGGTTATCTTTGATTTCCCCCTTTCCTGCGGGTTGTAAGTTTTCCTGCTCTTTAAATGTGTAGAACGTTGATAGCCCAGGGTTTTGAGACCTGAATGCCGCATGATGGGGTGAGCTCCCGTTCCTTGCTCCAGCTTCTGCCCACCTAAGCAGTTTGAAAGCACGCAAATGCAAGTAGATAAATAGGTACCACTCAAGTGGGAAAATAACAGCGTTCCAGGCGCCTCGGCTGTGGCCACGCTGGCCACAGAAACATTATCAGACAACGCTGACTCCCATGGCTAAGAAACAGATGAGCATGGGCCCCTAGAGCCGGACACTACTGGACAGGGCAAACCTTTATCTTTAAATTTTCTTCTTCTTCTTCTTCTTCTTCTTCTTCTTCTTCTTCTTCTTCTTCTTCTTCTTCTTCTTCTTCTTCTTCTTCTTCTTCTTCTTCTTCTTCTTCTTCTTCTTCTTCTTCTTCTTCTTCTTCTTCTTCTTCTTCTTCTTCTTCTTCTTCTTCTTCTTCTTCTTCTTCTTCTTCTTCTTCTTCTTTTTCTTCTTCT
>NW_015396178.1:4188-8639 GCF_001527695.2 Protobothrops mucrosquamatus
ACGATGAAGCAATAGGGAATGATGGAGAAAGTCCCTCGCTTCTTTCCACTGCCAATTTTGGTAGTGGGATTATCCGGCTGGTTCTAATTGGTCTCCTGTTTCTCGGAAAGGCAGTTAGCAATCTGTGCAGAACTGTCCACCTCCAGAATCTTCCTAACAAGCTTGCCGTAGATTTTAGTGCGCGTTTTCCCCGATGAGCCATATTTTTCCTTCAATCATTAGGAAAAAGAGCCCGAATGCATGGGGGTTTCCAATTTAGGTAGGAACCTGACGTGGGGGAATGGCCATTAGGGAGGTACCGAATTTATTTGTGGAAGGCAAGGTCTGCCACGCAGTTAGTCCATTTCCGCAGTCTGTGCCCTATACTAAAAATAAGCAGTTAACACGAATCTAATGAGAGAAAAAAATAGAAACTCATTTACACCTGGAGAGTGCCATTAAGCAACATGCTACAAAGGAAAGGGAAAAAAAACAACAGAACAGCTTTATCAGACAAGGGATTCTCTCTGGACCAGCCTCTTCTCCCACAAGACCAGCAAGTTGCTTCTGGCGAAACCCCAGCCAGATGTTGATTTTGATTTCCACATCTTTCTTTTGCAGAAGCTGATTTTTATTCAGCAGGAACTGGGTACGTCTCTAGTTTAAGGAAAAGAAGGGAAAGGACTAAGGGTGACATGATAGCTGCGTTCCAATATCTCAGGGGCTGCCCCAAAGAAGAGGGAGTCAAGCTATTCTCCAAAGCGCCTGAAGGCAGGACAAGAAGCCACGGATGGAAACTAATCAAGGAGAGAAGCAACCTAGAATTAAGGAGAAATTTGCTGACAGTGAGAACGATTAATCAGTGGAACAACCTGCCTCCAGAAGCTGTGAATGCTCCAAAGCTGGAAGTTTTAAAGAAGAGATTGGACAGCCATTTGTCTGAAATGGTGTAGGGTTTCCTGCCTGAGCAGGGGGTTGGACTAGAAGACCTCCAAGGTCCCTTCCAATTCTGTTATTCAGTTTCATAAAAGTCGATGATTTGCTGGACACCTTCTGGATTCCACACATTCCCCCCCCCCAGTGGGTGTTATTTTGAGCAATTTTCACTCCTCATTTACAAAAGGCAAACTGAAACTGATTTTTAAAAAAAAACCAAAATATTTACTCTTAGAAGAGAATCCAAAACTGGTAAAGGAACGAGGAATAAAAATGGGAGGAGAAAGAGAGGTACATAAAAGAAAGATTTGATTTATTCTTTTTTAATCCTGCTTTTCTAAGTTTTATAAACAATTCAAGGTGGCAAACACACCTAACACTCCTTCCTCCTCCTATTTCCCCCACCACCACAACAACCCTGTGAGGTAGGATGGACTGAGGGAGGGAAGGACTGGGTCAAAGTCACCCAACCAGCTTTCATGCCTAAGGCGGGACTAGAACTCACTGTCTTCAATGATTGGCTCAAAATCACCCAGGTGGATTTGGGCTAGAACTCACAGTCTCCTGGTTTCTTTAACCACTAGACCTTGGCTCTTTTATGACTCGTGGACTTCAACTCCCAGAATTCCTGAGCCAGCCATGCTGAAGGGAAAGGGAGAGGTTTCCAAGCTGAGCCATGCTGGCTCAGGAATTCTGGGAGTTGAAGTCCATGAGTCATAAAAGAGCCAAGGTTGCCTACCCCTGCACTAGACCAAGCTGCCTCTTAGAAATAAATGGACAAAAGATGGCGGCAAAGGTATGACTGCTTAGGAAAAAGAGATAATGGCATGGGGCAATAGGGACCAAAAGGAATGGTTTACCAAGCCAAGATGGTGGTCAATCAATGCTCCTCCTATTTTTATGTGTTGTATATAAATGAGAGGATCTTAGATCACATCCTCATGATGGCTGCCATCTTGACTTTTTGGACCCCATCCTCCAGATACCCCTTGAGTGTATCTATCACTGCATGGAAATAATATGTCATTTGAAGATGGTAGCAAGCCAGGATCAATTCCTGCATGGTTTTCCAACCTTGTTATTATTGGGCAATTAAACAAGGCGGTTACCCAATTATTCTGTGCTTATTTACACACTCACGCCCACAATTTAATTCTAATTTTACTCTGCTTTTCTCACTGGTTATATTTGAAAGGTAGATGTTTAATGCAAGGGACGTTTTAATCCCAGAATTGGCATGATAACCTCCCCCTGCAAATTGTATCTTTCAGTTCAGGTTGTTTTATTATCTCTAGCTCTGCCTACCCCAATCCACTTAAGCTCTTACATTGATTGGTTTACTCTGGAAATACATCTCTAATACACGGAGGTTAATGCACTATCTCACATAAAAAGTTATCTCGTGCCCATGACACATCTGATCTATGGGTTGGCAATGCACTGAGCAAACAGACATAGGTCTCTCTTATTGCTTATGGAAAGCAAAGAGCCAAGATTTCACACTGCAGAAGTCAGAGAAATAGCTGGATGTTGACGGGCCTTTTGGATTTAAGATACTTGGATGGAACAGATCAGGTTCTCGGCAAGAACAGGTGACTTTGCCATCAGATGATCCCCAAGAACAAGAGCTGCCATGGATATTGGTTTTGTGGTCCTTGAGAGCATCCTAGCCATGGCCATCATCACAATCAACCTGCTGGTGTGTCTCACCATCTACCTGCACAAGGAACTGCGATGTATCACCAACTATCTGATTGTCTCCTTGGCGGTGGCTGACCTGGGCGTGGGCGCCCTAGCCATCCCCTTCTCCATGGTGCTCAGCATGGAGTATACCTTGTATTTCTACACCTGTCTCTTCCTCAGCTGCTTCCCACTGGTCACCACCCAGTTCTCCATCCTCCTCTTGTTGGTGATAGCCATCCATACTCACTTGAAGCTCAAGCTACCCAACAGGCAAGTCATGTTCGTGGATCAGAATCCCAGTGTGTGAAGCTTGAATGTGTGTGTGTGTGTGAGAGAGAGAGGTTAGCCATAGTCACAGCCATCTGGATGGTTCTAGGAGAGTCTGCAGATGCCAGTGGAACATGTTTCAATCAATCAGAATAGAGCTGGACGGGAGTTTGGAGGTCTTCTAGTCCAATCCCTGCTGAATCAGAAGATCCTATACCAGGGGTCCCCAACCCCTGATCTGTGAACCAGTACCGGGCCATAGGATGCCAGAAATTGGACCATATAAACAAGTGAAGCCCCATCTGTGGGATGCAGACAGCATGAGAAACCACACACCCCTCCGGTCCATGGAAAACCCTTTCTCACGGAACCGGTCCCTAGTGTCCAAAAGGTTGGGGGACCTCTGCCTTATACCTTGTCAGACAAGTGGCTGTCCAGTCTCTTTTAAAAAGCCTCCATTGATGAAGCATTCACCACTTCTGGAGGCAGGTTGTTCCACTGGTTAATTGTTCTCACTGTCAGGAAATTTCTCCTTAGTTCTAGGTTGCTTCTCTCCTTGATTAGTTTCCATCCGTTGCTTCTTGTCCTGCCTTCAGGCACTTTGGAGAATAGCTTGACTCCCTCTTCTTTTTTGGCAGCCCTTCAAATATTGGAAGACTGCTACCATGTCCCCCCTCGTCCTTCTTTTCTCTAGATTAGCCATACTCAGTTCCTGCCACCGTTCTTGATACGTTCTCAAGAACATACGTTCTTCCTATGTTTTTACTTGAACCAACATTCAGGTGAAGAAGACAGAAAAGAGGCATTTGGAAATATTTGACCTTTCTCTAGATTGGAGTACAGGTAGTCCTCGACTTGCAACCATTTGTTGAGTGACCATAGTTATAATGGCACAGAAAAAAGTGAGTTATGACCAGTTCTTACACTTATGACCATTGCAGCATCGCTAGGGTCACGTGATCAAAATTTGGACACTTGGCAACTGGCCTGTATTTGTGATCGTTGCAACGTCCCGGGGAATCACGCGATCCTCTTTTGCAACCTTCTGACCAGTAAAGGCAATGGAAAAGCCAGATTCACTTAACAACCGGGTTACTAATTTAAGAACTGCGGTGATTCGCTTAACAACGGTGGCACAAAACGTTGTAAAATGTGGCAAAATTCACTTTACAGCTGTCTTGCTTAGTAATGGAAATTTTGGACTCGGATTTGGGCTCCCTGGAAGTTTTTAAGAAGAGACTGGACAACCATTTGTCTGAAATGGTACAGGGTTTCCTGCCTGAGCAGGGGGTTGGACTAGATGACCTCCAAGGTCCCTTCCAACTCTGTTATTCTATTCTGTTCTGTTCTCAATGTGGTCGTAAGTCGAGGATCCTGTAGTGAATCACCCCCCCCTCTTTCTGTTTAGAGAATTGAGGGCAACTCATCTTGGTTTGCTTGTTTTCATACCTGAGATCAATCTGTGCGATGGAAGAAGAATGGCTGTGCCCAAAGAATATTTGGTCTCAACTCAGCTCTCTCTTTAACAATGCCATTTATATATTTTATCGTCTTGTATTTTAGAACAATAACAAGATTGTCTTTTT
>NW_015396179.1:0-8639 GCF_001527695.2 Protobothrops mucrosquamatus
GCGATGGGAGAAGCCTGAAGAGCAAACGGATGAGAAATGCAGAGAAAGGGCAGAGATGGTGGAGAAGGCAAAGGAGGGACGGAGCTAGGAAGGCTGTGAAAGAGGTCTAACGTAAAGGATTCCAGTGAGACAGACCAGAGCCACGAGGAACAGAGTTGAGATTAGTAAACATTCACACACACACACACACACACACACAGAGAGAGAGAGAGAGAGAGAGACAGACAGACAGACAGACAGACAGACTGATGGAGAACAGGAAGATGCCAAAGGAATGGGTTAGGCCAGGGGTAGGCAGATTGCCCAAAATTTATCCAGCAAAATCCCTCCAAGAACTACTGTAATAGCTGGGATTGCCCAGCAGGCTAAATTTGGTTGAACTTTATTATTGGGAGCTGAGGAAAAAGAGTTGGGATCATGTGGATGCAACCCACTTAGGTAATGATTCAGAGTAGTGTGAAAAATGGAAATTCAGCGGACAGGTTTAAGTCCTAATCAGAAAAAGGTGAGGGGGGGGGAAATGGACCAACAGGAGGCAAGATGGAATGATGAAGGAAGAGTCTGGAATGTTTTGGAGATATGTGGAGAAAGAATAATATAAGGACAAGGAGGTAAAGAGATGAAAGACAGAGCAAGAGAGGATGGGGATTTGGAGTTCATTGGAAAAAATATGGGGTGAGATGGGGGGCTAGATTAGGATGATGGAAGACCAGAAACTGATGGAAGTCCAAAGGAATGTCTGGTACAAGTTGAAGACCTGAAGATAGAATGATAGATAGAAGCTTGGATAAAGAAAAGCTATGCAGGGAGGGAAGTGATAAAGAAGTTGGAAGGATGATTAAAGAAAAGAAACATGTATTTTTAAAAAAGGCAAAGAAACCAGAAAAGTCAAAGTAAAATACCAGGCTCTCCATTGTGACTAGCAACATGTTTCTCAATTACTCATATTTGCTGGCATGTTGGAAGATGGACTCTGGAAAGGGGGGGGCAGTTAAAGAATGAAGAAATTATGTGGAGATAAGAGCAGAAGAGAAAGAGCAGAGAAAACAGAGGGAACCGTTGGTAGAAAGATGAGAAAAGTGTAGTGAGGCTCGAAGAAAAAGATAGTTGAAATTAGATGTGGGGAAGGATGGAGAAACAAAACAGCTGAGGTGGAAGGTGGACTAATGAGGACAGAGGAGAAGAAACAGAAGTGCAGTTAAAGTCGGGAACACAGAAAGAGGAAAATGACAGATGCAGTTAACAAGCAAGAGCCAGATAGAAAAGCAGATATAAAGAAAGACAATCCAGGATGGGAGTCAAAGAGGTGGGGAAAGGAGGCGGTAAAGGAAAGTGAAGAGGCTTTACAAAGACACACACAAAACACAAAAAGGCTGACAAAGAAAGGCTGGAGGCAAGGATGCAAAACAGGCATGGAGGGAGAGGGAAAAAAGCAGTGGGATTTATCAAAACACACCGGAAGGGAAGCAGGGAAGCATGGAGTGATGGAAATAAAATTGAGGCAAGGATGCCGTGGAAATGGTGAACAACAACCAGCAATTCACACACAGATCAGCAAATCATAGCCATCAAGAAAGCAGCAACTCTGACATGCAGAGGGAGCCAGTCTAGCCTTACCGAGCTACCAATTCTGAGCTTGGTAAGTCCAAACCACCAACAGATGATAGTTGAGTTACAACTTTTCCTATACCTTTGCTGCCACCTATTGGGTGCCTGGATATTTGCAGCCCAGATCAGATAGCCCTAATCTAGGTGGCCAGAAGAAGGGGAAAAAAATATTTTAGGTTATCCTATCCACAGATAAATGGCATCAGAGGAAGTAAACCCAGTTGTAGTGTATCCATTCTGCAACAAAGTTAGCAGGGCAGAGAAGGTGGATGTTGGGCCTAGCATGGAGACTCTGGGAGATAGGATTCCTGGGTTTTCTGAAAGGGGGGCTAAATTGATTAGAATAGTGTGCTTTTTTGGGGGGGAGGGGGATTGCACTGTAGAAGTCCTTGGCTCTTTCCCCAGCTCTGGGAAATGGGGAGGAGGTAGTGTATATCACCAATTCCTCTCCCTGCTGGTTGCTGACATTTCCCTGGCAAAGAGACACATGCGGAGGTGTCTGGAAAAGGAACAGAAACAAAAAAAATAAATAAGGGGGCTCCCTGCACCCCCTATTTAGTGTTCACCCTTGTAGGGAAACAGAGGCTTTGTAAGAAAGGATTACGTGGAAGAAAAAAGACAACTGGAAAAGCAAAGGTTTGCCACCTGGAAGTGTAGCCCCTGTTCCATCCTGTGTCCAGTCTCCCTGTTGTAACTCCTTAGACTCTCGTCATAGTTTCTTTCCTGTCTTAAAGTCCATTCTGCCTCTGTTAGGCAATTAATGTGAAGTCTTGTGAGGAAAAAGGATTTGGAATTTGGGCTCTCAGGATTTTGATAGGTCAAATTATCATTCATATCATCTCCTGGAGGACCTCTTTCCAAAATGGCCAGGAGATAAATGCGTCCCTTTATACAGAGCACACACACACAAACACACACCAGGCAGCCTGTTTCAGCTCACAGAGCGAGGTGTTAAGGCTATAGATAGAATATTTGGAGATTCCATTTTTCTTGGCTATATCTTGTGAAAGGTATTGCCTCAAGTGATAATAGAAGAGAAGTGTATGTGCAACAGTATTAAGAATACAAGAAGTCTGATGCATATTCTGGACGGCATCAATAGAAGACTTCTCAAAAGACATTTGCCAGCTGTTTCCCCATCCCTCTATTGAAACAGCTGGCCTTCAGCAGTAGCTACTCGGAGGGGCAGATCCGGTGAATGGAGAATGTGACAGTTGCTAGGCAACCGTATCCTACTGCCACTGGTAGATTTGGGCCTGGCAACAGAAGCCTAGTCTAGAGTCGGTTCTTGAAGCCTGGTGCCCCCCAGATGTGATAAGAGTATAAGGATG
This sequence comes from Protobothrops mucrosquamatus, assembly GCF_001527695.2. NCBI lineage: Eukaryota > Metazoa > Chordata > Lepidosauria > Squamata > Viperidae > Protobothrops > Protobothrops mucrosquamatus. The sequence continues at coordinate 2,940 of NW_015396179.1, forward strand.
TTGAAGCCTATTCTAAAATTTGCCTGGCATTTCTCTTCCCAGTAATGAAATAGCTGTCCTAGGGAATATGCTTTTCCTATGTTTAGGCTGTCACCTTCTAATCTGAACCCTAGTCCCATAGCTACCAATGGCATGAGAGATGAGGCAGGGGGTGTTTTCCTACCTATTTCTTCCCTATCTTAAGGTCCATTCTGCCTCTGTTAGGCAATTAATGTGAGGTCTTATGGGGAAAAAGGGGCACTAAGCCCCAGAGGAACAGGGAGGAATTATGGCTGCCTTATCCTCAATAGCAGTTGGATGATTTAATATGTCTCATGCTTGGGTTGCAATGTGACAACCCTAATTCCTATTTAAAATTAAGTTTCTTCAAGTGGATATGCACATATTAATAATAATAATAATAATAATAGTAAAGTTGGAAGGGACCTTGAAGGTCATCTAGTCCAACCCCCTGCTCAGGCAGGAAACCCTATACCATTTCGGACAAATGGCTGTCCAGTCTCTTCTTAAAAACTTCCAGTGTTGGAGCATTCACCGCTTCTGGAGGCAGGTTGTTCCACTGGTTAATTGTTCTCACTGTCAGGAAGTTTCTCCTTAGTTCTAGATTGCTTCTCTCCTTGATTAGTTTCCACCCGTTGCTTCTTGTCCTGCCTTCAGGCGCTTTGGAGAATAGCTTGACTCCCTCTTCTTTATGGCAACCCCTGAGATATTGGAACACTGCTATCATGTCCCCCCTCGTCCTTCTCTTCATTAAACTATTCCTGGCATGTTCTTGGCAATCATATGGAAGAACTGGATTTACCAGATGATTTTTTTATTCAAGTACTATCAGATCCAACCTGCTTAGCTCCAAGCCTAATCAGGGTTAGACAACTGCTGCAATCTGCAAGAGACACCTGTCTTTAAATAAAACCCAAGTCTGGCTCCTATGCCAACTGCTCACGCATGCTGGGGTAAAGGAGGAAGCCATCCGATCCTCCACTTGTAGAACACCCAAAAAAAAAAAAAAAAACCCCACAGCAGTATTAAGTTATGCCTCTGTGAAAAGCACTTGTGGTCCACTGTGTCCTTTAAAGTCCCAAGGGGAAATTACCTCATTGAATGACTTCAAAGTCTAATGCTTTTAAACAAGCTGCCCTGCAAATAATGAGGTCAACTTTTTTATCTGCCTGTCTAGCCAAGGCAGCATTCACACAGCCCAGCCTAATCTGGTACTTTCCACATATTGTGAGCCCCAAATTTATTTATTTATTAAATTTATTTGCCACCCATCTCATATCCAATGACTCTGGGCATTTTACAGCATAATCCCCAAGCTTCCATTTTAGCTAAATGTCCAGGTCAATTTTCTTCTAGTTCAACTATCTCAAATTTCTATTTTACCATTTGAGACACTGGAATTCTTTCAGGGGTTTGCATATGGGCCAGTTTCATAGTGTGGAGGGAACTGATGTGGGTCAGAATCATACTAGACCAATTTCATAGTGGGAGGGCTGGCTTTTTGGAACTGCCTCCTTCCTGAGGCTAAGAAATTGCCTTATTCCTCAATTCTTGAGGCCCTTACAATAGGTTCCAGGATTGTTGTTAGGCAGCTCTATAGTTTTATTATTTTTTGTCTTGCTGCAAAACAAGCAAGATACTAATCAGCTCAGATATTTGCAAAGTCCACACTGGGAACAACCACAGGCTCCTGCAAACCTGAATATAAATCCAGTATGTGATGTGAGGAACATATTGTGGAAAATCACAATATGATGGCAGTATATTAGATAAAAATACTGTCTACACCAGAATATTGGATCTGAATGATTGGGAAATGGAACAAGCATGATACAGGAGTATTCTTAGAAGCCTGAGAAGCATCATGTTTGCTACCATGGATCTGCAGGGCCTCAAGCCATTTTTTCTCAGATTAATCCCTGACCTGGCTGCCAGACATGGAATCATTCATGCCATTAGTCTTCAGATACAGCTTCTGTTTCTCCGCACACTTTCTGGCAGCTGTAAGGAACATGAATGGAACAGTGGAGAACCACAACATGATGGCAAGTTCCACAGGATGTATAGCCTTATAATTTATGGCCCAGCCTGGGATTATTCACTTCTGGGGAATGGTTTTGGCAGCATGCCTAGATAGCAAGTATTACAAATGCACAGACCAAAGGTTTCAGCAATCTACTGTAGCAACTGATAGAGAGAGAGAAGGAGAGTTAGCAGGCTGGTACTTAATGTAAAAGCATACTAAAATTTTGAAAAGAACATTTGTTATCACCTTAGAAAACTCAAGATAACAGATAGGCAGGGGGTTCTTTCATATTGTTTTAACAGCAGTCCCATGAGTTGGGTTGAGTTGAGAGAGAGTGACTTGTCCTAAAGATACCCATCGAGATTCATGATTTAGTAAAGATATTTGACATCTCTTGCTTTACTTCCACAGGTAATGATGATTTTTTTTTTACCATACATCTAAGAAAGTGCAGGAAAAAACATGCAACCATCATTGACCATTTCCCAAACTAAACCTGGCATTTGCAAAAAAAGAAATAAGATGTAAGTAGGCCCCTTGTATATATTTGGGTGGGTGGGTGTGATAAGGAAGTTAAAAAAACATCTATCTACAACTCAAACTTAATTAATGTGGTAGATCATGGTCCATAATCTTCACTGAAGAGAACTTCATCTTACGGAGGGTTGATTTTGGCTGATGATAATAAGAGCAACAACAATAATAATATAAATGCAGATTTTTTTCTGTTTAATTTGGGGCCCACTGCACTATTACTTAACTACCGATATGTGACTCTCTTAGAGGTGTGTGCATGGATCAAGTTTTGCCTCATTTTTTTTAAGCTATCAGCAGAGAAGTCCCTAATTATATTTTTGCTTCATTTATTCAGCTGGCCTCAGATGAACCTACCTCTCCTCAGCTTGTCAATAACATGAGGATAAAGTCTGTGGCTTCCTTTACACAAAGCACCTCGAATACCTCAAATCTACTATCAAAATGCAAACCTGAATGATATGCCCCATTCTGTGTTCTTTAGACAAGGGTTTATGACTTCTGAATTAACTAGTTAAATAAATAAAACACGGGAAAAAATTCTTTTAAGGAGAGATGGATGAAAGAAATGACAGAAGAAGCAGGAGGGAACCCTTTATATGCAGGATCAGCAATTGAAATTCTGTGTCTCAAAGATCAAGGCAAGATACTATAAAATATGAATAAAGATGTAGCTCCTAATTTGTGCATAAAGCATAACTGGCTGAAGGAAAGGCTTGTAGCCTGGAGATAGCGCGACATTTTGCCCATTAAAACATCTTCAGTCCAAGGAGGGCTCAGAGTGAGGGAGAATTGCAGCCTTGTTAGCAAAGATGGCCCTCAGCCCTCTTCTGATCTGAAATAAGGCAGCTTCCTCAGAGTTTACAGCAATGCCCCTTTAGATGCCAATAGAGTGTAGGTGGGGAAAAGCAGGCTTAGATTCCAAAAGTTTTGACTTCCTAGAAAATACATCTTTTTATTCAAACCATATTCAGTGCTGTATGGCTCCCAGCATTTTTTTTTCACCACAGAGAGCTAATACTAATTTTCCACCCTGATGCCCTCCACCAATGTTGAACCTCAACTCTCATAATCCCCAACCAATATCGCCAAAGCTGCAGAGCTGAAAAGGCAAGCTTTAAAAATAGAGGGTTCCATGTTCAGCTTCTGATAATCTTCCACTGGAAAGACTGAAAAGGCCCAATTCTGCCCAAGACTTTGAAAAACCTTTTCTAAGGTAATGAGACAAAACTGGCGAAAACAGCATCCCATAATCCAGTGGCCCCAGTGCCTCCCAGCTCATGACTCACATTAAGCAGAAGAACAAGTAGTCTCCCAAGACATTTCCTGGCAACTGAGGTGGGGGGGGCTGCAAGCATTACCTATCAAAGAGTCAAGCTGGAGAGTTTCAACCTGGGGTTGAAAGGGATCTCCCTTTTCATAGCTTTAAAAAATAAGATTTGGATGAAAAAAGAGAGAAAAAGAGAAGAAAATGGGCCTCCCAGCAACCAACCTGACTGAGAGACAAAATACGCAGGCAGAAAGATCCCTGCAGAGGGTCTGACCACAAAGTTGCAGCAGAAAGAATCGGTGATCAAGAATTCTGGGCAGGTATGTCCCCTTTCAGCAAAATGGACAAAGCCCATAAAGTGAGAGCGGAGATGCATTAAAAGCACAAGAAAGAGTATCTGTATCTCTTCTGAATGCTAAAAACAACCCAAAGAAAACAGATCATGCCTTTTCAGCTTATTGTCACTTACAGAGTTGCTGTAGGAATGCAAAAGAAATTGCAAGGCTCCTAGGTGCCTGAAGGGCAGCGTATATAAAATGGAGAATCCTGGTCTCTTTGAATTGTCTGGCTGGGTCTGGAAGGAACAACTTCACAGGGAATCTGATTCTCTTTGTTTAGTTAGGGATTCTTGTTGTGCCATATAGGTTTTGAAACGTTCCATTTTATTACAGGGAATAAAATGGAATGACCAAGAAAATGCACATTAACAAGAAACCACTTCGGGATATGATCCAAAGGTATAGGTCAGTGATGGCGAACCTTTTAGAGATCGAGTGCCCAAAAACTGGCCCCGCCCCCACTCCACCCTCCTGCCCCACCCCTGCTCTGCCCCCCCACCCCCTGCCCCCCCTGCCCACAGGACCACTCACTGCCTCCATGGCCCGCCACAGATCGCCCAGGCAGCCCAGCAGCACTATGGCGGCCACACCCTTTGCCCATATCCTGCAGCATCAACTGCATGATGGGGTGTGAAGGCAAAGTCTTGTCTATGCTACCTGGCTGCCATGTCCTTGGCTACGCTGCTCCGTGTGGGCCACGCTCGAGGGCGACTCCTTCAGGGGTGCTGCTGGAGAGGAGTCGTGGGGTGAGGCAAGGCTGGGGAAACGGCACGTGTGCCCACAGAGAGGGCTCCGAATGCCGCCTCTGGTACCCGTGCCATAGGTTCGCCACCACTGGTATAGGTTAACCTTTGACTCTTAACCCAGACCTTTTGATGAGGGAAATTGAGACCTCTAGCCTCATCGCACGTGCCATCTTTTATTTTTATATTCGATTGATTTGATTGTAACTTCTTTGTTCGATTGCTGTGAGCTGCCCAGAATTGTTCAGAATCAGCCATACAAGTTTAATTATTGTTGTGGTTGTTGATCGCACAGTCAGCCTGACCTTTAGAGTAATTTTGGCATTTTTAATCCATCTATCAAGTCCTTCCCAAGGACCTGCAATAGGCAGATGTTGTTGTTTGAGGGTGTTAATGATATTGTCAACTCAACCTGTTTTCTACCCACTAATTCAAAGGAGGCTGTTGAGTTTTGATTTTGGCATGAATGAGGGTGAACAAATTGAAGTACAAGATAAAAGTACATTTTGTGAAGAAATGTGCTAATCGGATAGAGAAGGGTTCTTTTTTTAAAAAAAAATTGGATAGTGTGGCAAGAACATCAATCACTACTATTGCCAATTTCTTCCAAAGCCCATGTTGACCTGCCTATTTATCATCCATATTTGCCAAGTATCTCTTGACACTGTACTAACTTGGTCTCATAAAAACTCTAAACTAAGTGACAGTTGCTTGGAGATGTAGATTGTCCTGGGATTAGTGAAGAATTTAAACATGTATGTTCTCTGTGTGATGCTGACACACCCCTCT
>NW_015396180.1:0-2894 GCF_001527695.2 Protobothrops mucrosquamatus
GGGGGACTCGGGGCTACCTTCCTCCTGGCCGGCCGAGGGAGAGCAGGAGCAGCCCCACCTGCCCGGAGCGGGGCCGAGGAGCAGCCTTGCCGGACGCCCAGAAGTTGCACCGCCGCCCAAAATGCCCCAAGTGGGAAAAAGGCGGAAAAGGAAAATCCTCCGCAACGGAGCTCTGGAACGTCAGAGCTGGAAGGGGGGGGGGGAGAGGGAGAACGAGAGGAACGTCCTAGAGTGGCGCCTCGGAGGACTCCGAGCGAGCCGCCTCTTTGACAGCTGGGCGGAGTCTGGAGAGGCCGGGAGCCTTTCCCTCCCTCCCTCCCTCCCTCCTCCCCCCTCCCTCTCTCCTCCCCGGGATTGGGAAGAGGCTGCCGGGGATCCACGCTCCCTGTTTTCTCCGAGGTTTGGAAGGGACTCGGACGAGGCATCACCTATCCAACACCTGGCAAGGCTGAGATGGCTGTGGAGGATGGGCTGCGTAGTAGGGAGGTGGGCGAGACGGAGGTCCTGCCGAGTCCAAAGAGGCTTCGGTGATGATGGATCCGGGCGTGACTAGGTTGAGGCGGGGGCGCTGCTTCTGCTCTCCTCTCGGGCTCCGCCTCAGCCTTTCAGTCCTGCCCCTTGGCCTCCACTTAATAATAATAATGATGATGATGATGATGATGATGATAATGTTGGAAGGGACCTTGGAGGTCATCTAGTCCAACCCCCTGCTCAGGCAGGAAACCCTATACCATTTCAGACAAATGGCTGTCCAGTTTCTTCTTCAAAACTTCCAGTGTTGGAGCATTCGCCGCTTCTGGAGGCAGGTTGTTCCACTGGTTAATTGTTCTAACTGTCAGGAAGTTTCTCCTTAGTTCTAGGTTGCTTCTCTCCTTAATTAGTTTCCACCCAGTTGCTTCTCGTCCTGCCTTCAGGCGCTTTGGAGAATAGCTTGACTCCCTCTTCTTTGTGGCAGCCCCTGAGATACTGGAACACTGCTATCATGTCCCCCCTCGTCCTTCTCTTCATTAAACTAGACATACCCAATTCCAGCAACCGTTCCTTTAGTCTCCAGTCCCCTAATCTCTTCTCCTCCCCTTCCCAGCTTCCCAGTTGGTACTCCGTTCCTCCGTTGGGCATCCGGGTCCAGGGTTCCTCTGCCCATGCGAAGAGTGCCCTTCAGTGCCCAGGCAGGCCTGCACCATCCCCTGGCCCTTTACATACAGATGGAATTTATGTATGTATTACATAGATACACACTTGGAATACTGCATCCAGTTTTGGTCACCATGATGTAAAAACGATGTTGAACCTGTAGAAAGAGTACAGAGAAGAGCAACAAAGATGATTACGGGACTGGAAGCCAAAACATAAAGAACGGTTGCTGGAATTGGGTATGTCTAGTTTAATGAAGAGAAGGACGAGGGGGGACATGATAGCAGTGTTCCAATATCTCAGCGGCTGCCACAAAGAAGAGGGAGTCAAGCTGTTCTCCAAAACACCTGAAGAAACAATGGATAGAAACTAACCAAAGAGAAAAGCAACCTAGAACTAAGGAGAGAGAAATTTCCTGACAGAACAGTTAATCACTGGAACAACCTGCCTTCAGAAGTTTTGAATGCTCCAACACTGGAAGTGTTTAAGAAGAAACTGGACAGCCATTTGTCTGAAATGACATAAGGTTTCCTGCTTGAGCAGGGGGTTGGACTAGATGACGTTTAAGGTCCGTTCCAACAACAACAACTACTACTACTTATTATTATTATCATTATCATTTCTCTTGAAGAGTTTCCAATTAAACCTTTGGTTTTTCTCCTGCCATATAAACTTAGCTATATCTTCCTGCCATTACTTTAATAGTGCACCCGTTGTCTAGATAGGTATTGTTTAAAACAGAGACATCAGTCTAGGTAATACAGTCATTTTTAATTATAGAAATTCTACCCAACAACAATTGTTATTTTTCCCCATCTTAACACATGGTTCTTTATTTAATTCCACGCCTTATCATAATTATTTTTACTTTTCTCTCATTTCTTTTAAATCGCTTTTTCCCATCAATTCTTTTTGGTCTTCCATTTTCATATTTTGGTCAACTTCTTTGTCCATTTGCCATTGATTTTAAAACCAGCTAATGCCCTAAAACAGACATGTCAAACACAAGGCCGGGGGCCGGATGCGGCCCGCGAAATGGTTTCATGTGGCCCGCGAAGCCATCCTGGAAACAGTGAGGGAACGGCCCCCGCTGCCTTAGCCCTGGCCCAGGCCAGCCGGGAGCCAATGTACAATTTTATGGTGGCCATCTATGCTGAAACGCATTCAGTCTTAGCTCCACAAGGCTGTCTAGAAACAGCGAGGAACCAGGAGAACCTTGAGCAGCAGCCTTGACAAAGTGGGGCTGGGCTTGGTGCCGCGGGTGCTCAAGGGCCAGGCTGGGCATTTGACCTCTGCTGCCCAGGGCTCTGGGCAGCCCACACCACCATCCAGCCCCCCCCTACACGGCCTGAGAGGAACAGTGAGGCTCCTCCAGTGGACCATGCCTTGGCGCTTGCCCCAGTCCCACCCCCTTCTGCCAGAGACCCTCAGACCTGTCCCACTCCTGCCCAGGCCCCCACAGGCACCCTTGACACGAACGATGTAGAGCTGGCCACGCCCACCCAGTAGGCCACACCCACTCCATCCACGCCCACCCAGTAGGCCGCACCCACCCTGGCCGCACCCACCCGCCTCCCGGAGGGCAACCACAATGGTGATGCGGCCCTCAATGAAATTGAGTTTGACACCCCTGCCCTAAAATCTGTTAATTTTTACATTAATATTATGGTTTCTTCCAAAAAGTCTTTTAAAACTATTACTTCCGGGCTTCAATCTGCTGCGCTCCAGGATACATATTCTATGCTTCTACAGGGAGTCCT
>NW_015396180.1:4579-8637 GCF_001527695.2 Protobothrops mucrosquamatus
TCCAGTGTGAAGTTTCTCATGTAGAATTAGGTGTGACCTTTGGGAGAAACATCTCCCACATTCTGAGCACATTTCATTTTTCTTTTTTTCTACACGCTCGTAAGGCTTCTTTCCTATGTGAATCTTCTTGTGTCTTTTAAGATATTCATCGCACAAAAAAGACTTCCCACACTCCGGACATTTATATGGTTTCTCTCCAATGTGGGTTCTCTGATGTATCAAAAGTCTGTCTTTCCGAGTGAAAGATTTCTCACACACTGAGCATTTATGGGTCTTCTCTGCTGTATGGACTTGCCAGTGACTTCTAAGATGAGTTGAATGAATAAATGCTCTCCCACAGTCTAAACATTTGAATTTCCTTTCCCCTCTGTGAATTTCCTTATGATGTCTGAGGTTTGCTATCATATGAAAAAATTTTCCACACTCGATGCATTGATAGGGTTTCTCCCCTGTGTGGATTATCTGATGTCGAAAAAGACTTTTCTTTAGAGCGAAACATTTCTCACAATCGTTACATTTATAGAGTTTTTCTCTCGTGTGCGTCTTTTGGTGACTCCGAAGTCTGGAAGAACTCCCAAATCGTTTCTCACATTCCGGGCATTCATGGGGTCTTTCCCCAGTGTGGACTGTCTGGTGTCGCTGCAGGGTTGATTTGCTGGAAAAACATTTTCCACACTCCAGACATTCATAAGGTCTCTCCCCAGTGTGGATTCTCTGATGTCGCCGCAGGGCTGATTTGCTGGAAAAACATTTCCCACATTCTAGGCACGTTCTGCTTTCCTCCTTTGTGTGTGTTTTATGATGTTTGCAAAGTGATGAACTCCGAGTGAAACCTTTTCCACACTCGAAGCATTTATAAGGTTTTATTTCCATGTGAATTTTCCTCCGGATTTTGACAGTTCTTTTGCAAACAAAAGATTTCCCACACTACAAACATTGATAAGGTTTTTGTCCAGTGTGGATTTGTTGATGTTTAAGCATCTCTGACTTTTGAGAAAAGCAAAGCCCACATTGCACACAATTGCAGGGGTTTCTCTTCAGTTGGGCTGTTCTGAGGCCTGGAAAAACACTGAGGCCTTCCTGAGGTCTCTTTCCCTGGTGGATACGCTAAGGAGCTCCGATGTCCCAGCCTTTAGCAAAATGCTTCCCACACTCTCCACATTTGTAGGGATATCCCACACTCAGAGCACTTGAAGAGTCTCTCCTGGTTCCTCTGAGGGGACCTTCTATCAAAGTATTTCTCCACCCAGCATAATTTCCGGCGCTTTCTCAGTTGCAGGGCTTTCTAAACGCAGAAAATCTAATAACTGGAACTTTGTCCACTTTTCCCGGTGTCACGTGCTGGATGAAGGAAAAAGAAGTAAAGAAGAGAGAAAGATTCATGATGGCTGACAGAATAGGAATAGCACTTAAGACATATATATTGCTTCTCAGTGCTTTACGGCCCTCTCTAAGCGGTATACAGAATCGGCATATTGCCTCCCAACAATTTGGGTCATTTTGCCAACTTCGGAAGGATGGAAGGGCGAATTAATCTTGAGACAGTGAGAATCGAACTGCTGGCAGTTGGCAGAATTAGCCTGCAATACTGCATTCTAACCTCTGTGCTATCACGGCTTTCCCTTTTGCTCCCCATTTGCCTGCCCGAATTGTTAATAATCCATGCCTTTACCTTTGTAGTTATTCATGGACATTGTCCTTTGGCCACCACAGACTGAACATGGGGTCCTCCTAAAATGGCTTTCTATTATTCTTTTATAGTTTAGGGAGGGTGTACATATATTCATCAGGGTCATCAGTACCTCATGGTGGGTATTAAGACCCCCACTTCCCCAAAGGGAGACTGATGGCTTCCTTTGGCCAAAACGTCCACCTGGTGGTCCTACCTGCCCAAGATAGACTTTGGGCTCCAACGTCAGCCACTTTCTTTCGGCTTCGTGTGTTGCGTCCACCCAACCACTGGAATCACTTCACCAAGGGCAGCAGCACCAGAAACCATGGTTAAACTAGCAATGCTTTAGTTGAGGGATGTGTACTTTCTGGTCTAAAAGTTGATCCCCGCTTTGGGAGAGTGTGATAGGGTGAAACTCAAATTTTATTCCGTGGCCTTTACAGTTTAACAAAATTATAGTACGGTATTACGAAGTTTTTCTCCTCCCATATTTCATCATCTTACCCTTCGGTGTCATTGAATTCTGCAGCTTGAGGCCTTGGTCAAGTCCAACATCCATCCTGAATCCCTTCCTCTTTTTTCCCCATTCCCTCTTTTCTCATCTGCAGCTCTGTTCATTTTTCCCTTCTTTTCCCCTCCATTTCTCTCCCAAGCTTCTTCTACCATTTGTTAGTTTCCTTCCTAAATCAGCCACCAAGAAGCAGCTGCCGCATCACAGCCTCTTCTGAGAAAAAACCACAGAAATAACATTTTTTAGAGATTCTACCCAGCTTTGTAGAAAGCGAAGAAAATCAAAGCATTAGTTGGTTATCCCCCTCAAAGATTCCCTAACGTTAAAACAGCTCTTGGGTGGAAACAGTTTCCCAGCACGAGGGGCTCAGGAGAAAGAGATGCTGGCAATGCTAACTCCCAAGAAAAAGGGGCTCAGAGGCAGCTACAAGCAGGGGAGGCAGGGGGAAGAAAGGAAATCAGACCTGATTGAGAGGGAGCATAGTAACCCTGTCCCTACTCCGCAGAGGGCAGATCCTTTTTTCTTTGTCGTTTTTCAGAGTTTTCATCCTGCTTTCCTGAGAGGGCAGCATTTGGGTGGGTGAAGCTGCCCCCTTTTGCCCCCCCGAAGCTACAGCCGAGCAAGACGCCCGTCTGCTTGCGCTCTTCCCCGTCTGAGGTTTTTATTATCATGAGCATTTCTGTTGGGGATAGCCAACTAGCACTCCAACATGCCCCCCATGCCCCCACTTCAATGGCAGAAGCCGCACCCCCCCCCCCAAAGGCCCTGCAATCACCTATCGGCTTCTTTGAGTCAACCAGAAGGAGAGAAGGGGATCGAATAGTGCAAAGATGAATGTCAGAGAAACAGGCACAAGTTTCCCATTAAAACTGAGATAATTGGGTGTGTAGATAGTCATCAACTTACAAAGACAACTGAGCTCAAAATTTGTGTTGCTAAGTGAGAAATTTTAAATTAGTTTTCTCCCATTTTATGACTTGTCTTGGAACATTTGTTAAGTCAATCACTGCAGTTGTTAAATCAGGAACAGTTCTTAAGTGAATCTGGTCTTCCCATTGACTTTCCTCGTCAGAAGGTTGTACAAGGGGATCACATGACCCTGGGACACTGTGACCATCATAAATATGAATCAGTTGCCAAGCATCTGAATCTAAATCACAAGACTCTGAGGATGCTGCAACAGTCATAAGTGTGAAAAATGGTCGTACATCACCTTGCTAGGTGACTGGTTGTACTCAAATATTGCCATATCCTAAAAGTGGAACAACCTGTGAAAAGGTTGAAAAGCCCTGATATAGGATCTCCTGCTTGAGGAAGGGGTTGGACTACCAGACCTCCAAAGTCCCTCCCAGCTTTATTCTGATTGATAAAACCCACCAAGGGGCTGCCACATTCTTTGACATTGTGACTAAATTATAGACCAGCAAAAAGCTGTAGGTGAGGTAGATGGGAAATGTCATAGGAAAATGTTTTTAAAATGTTTTGTTATATCAATAAGGGGAATAGAGTATTGTAGTATTTGATTGTGCTTAATTGTGCCTAAAATCCATGTAACCTGTGTGCCAATTCTAAGGAGACAACCTTTTACAAGAAGTGCCAACTGAAAGTCACAGATGGTGTAAGATATTACCGCCTAGGGAGGTGAGGCAAGATAAGCCTTCTGTATGAACTTCTTGTTTTCTTCTGTGTGGTCTCTAGACATGAACTTCTCCGTTTAGTGTGTTAAAGGTAGATAAGAAGTCATCCATTGGGTTAGGCGTGGGTGGCAAGCTGTATAAGAATGACACGCTGGAAATAGCCCAGTGTTCAGAATCTGTCATGCTAATGCTCTGAACCATTGTGCACAAATAAACCTGTCTTCTCCAACCCTTCGTG
>NW_015396181.1:0-1879 GCF_001527695.2 Protobothrops mucrosquamatus
GTGGACTTCAACTCCCAGAATCCCCTAGCCAGTCATGAATGATAGAGTTGGAAGGCGCCAGAAGGACCACTGGTCTCCTGTTTCTGTCATAAATACACGCCAGTTGCCAGAATTTGGGTCACCTGACTGTGGGAATGCTGCAGTGGTCGTATGTGCGAGGACCAGCCCTGTTGCTTTTTTTCAGTGCTGTTAGGTGGCTAAATGAACAATTATGGTTACAAGTTAACAGCCCAGAATAGTATATTTCAACATTTAATCATGGCTTGCATACAACCCTTAATTATCAATAAAAGTGATTACGATTAGCGCAACTCATATCATCTTTCCAGAATCTGATAAAAAGATGATTCGTCCTTCCGAGAAGTCGGCATCCAGACTTTATCCGTCACTTTTTCCGCCAGACCAGACAGGACCTCAGTTGTTCCACGAGAAGCGACTTAGAAATTTCCACTTTTAAACCGCTCTCAATTTTGCAGCCAGCAGTCAGAATACAATACAGGCAGTCCTCGGCTTACGACCTCACTTCAGCCCAGGATTTATGTTGCTAAGCGAGGCAGATCAGTGCATTTTGCCCCATTTTATGGCCTGCCTTGCGACGGTTGTTAACCGAATCACCGCAGTTGGTAATAACACGGTCGCTAAGCGAATCTGGCTTTCCTTGTCAGGTCGCAAAAGGGGATCACGTGTCCCCGGGACACTGCGACCGTCGTAAATACGAGTCGGTTGCCAAAAGCGTCTGAATTTTGAGCACGTGACCATTGGGGAGGCTGCAACGGTCGTAAGTGTGAAAAACGGTGCTAAGTCACTTTTTCAGTGCTGTTACAACTTTGAATGGTCACTAAATGAACTGTTGTAAGTCAAGGACTACCTGTACAGTCTAGGACTGTTCAGTTACGGCACTGAAAAAAGTAAGTTATGACCGTTTTCCACACTTACGACCATTCCAACATCCCCAGGGTCGCATTATCAAAATTCTGACGTTTGGCAACTGACTCGTGTTTACGACGGTTGCTGTGTCCCGGGGTCACGTGATCCCCTTTTGCAACCTTCTGACAGCAGAAGCCAGGTTCGCTTTACGACCGTGTGACCAGCTTAACAACGGCAGTGATCCACTTAGCGACGGTGGCAAAAAGGTCGTAAAATGGGGCAAAACTCACTTCACAAAGGTCTCACTTAGCAACATAAATTTTTGAAAGACGGTCACCCGCCCTGCCAGTCGCGGCTAAGAGGGGGGTTGAAGGTTTGGGGGCTCAAGGCCAAATGTGGGCTTTGCACGCTGGGTGGGTGGGGGGTCTGGGGGCTAGGGACCCCCAATAGCCATCTTTGGGGAGCTGCCCAGGAAAGAGGGGTTGGGTTTACTCTCCACAGGGCCCAAAGGGGGGGGGGACAAGTACCGACAGGTAGGAAGCTGGGGGGGTGGAATCCAAACTCGAAATCAGCAGGGGGTTGGACCAGAAGCCCCCCCACCCAAATATTCAACGGTCCTGCCAACGCAGGAGTTGGGGGCTCGCTGTTCCTCCCTAACCAAGGGGGGGCTCCGGGTTCAAACCTCAGGATACGGGTGTTTGGGGGGGGCTCCCTTCCCTTCCCGCCCGATTCGGGGGCGCCCCTTTGGCAAGGCAGGCAGGATCCGCGCAGCCGGAGAGACCCCGGCCCGAATTGGCTAGCTAGCCCAGTGTTTCTCAACCTTGACCGTTTTAAGGCAGGTGGACTTCAACTCCCAGAATTCCACAGCCAGCGATGCTGGCTGTGGAATTCTGGGAGTTGAAGTCCACCTGCCTTAAAACGGTCAAGGTTGAGAAACACTGGGCTAGACCCCTCCCCCAAGTGGGCAAGACCCCGCCCCAATTCCCCTCCGTCACGTGCCTCTCCCCCCCCC
>NW_015396181.1:4769-8637 GCF_001527695.2 Protobothrops mucrosquamatus
CCTTCCCTTCTTCCCTCCTTCCTTTTCTCTCTCCCCCTCCACTTTCTCTTCTCTTCCTCCCTCCCTCTCCCTCCCTTCTTCCCTCCTTTCTCCTCTTCCTCTCCTCTTCCTCCCTTTCTTGCCTCCCCTTCTTCCCTCCTTCCTTTTCTCTCTCCCCCTCCACTTTCTCTTCTCTTCCTCCCTCCCTTCTTCCCTCCTCTCCCCCTTTATTTCCCTCTTGTTTCGCTCCCTCCGTTTCTTCCTCCCTCCCTCCCTCTGTCTCACAAACACACATACACGCCGTCCCCCCCCCCCAGGAAAACCCTGCAGGATTTCCGCTGGGTGCCGATGCCTGCCCAGTGAGAAAGGGCTCCAGGGCTGCCAGCATCCTCCTGGCCTTGTCCCCTGCAGCAGACTCTGGGCCCAGCCCCTCCCGCTGGAAGTGTGGGGGTCAACAAGTGGCTGCAGCAGCTGCTGCCAAATGGGAGAGGAAAGTGGCCGGAAGGCACACACACACAAACACACACACACACACACACACAGCGCCTAGGATTCTTTGGCGATGTAGCCATTCCTGCTTGTCCAGGGACAGACCCCATCCTTGACACACACACACACACACACACACATACACACCCAGCGGCTTCAAGCCCGGGGTGGCTGCTGGGATGGGGGTGGGATGGGCACCAGAGATGGAGAGAAGAGGGAGCAGTGCCAGGCCTGGTCTTTCTTTCTTTCTTTCTTTCTTTCTTTCTTTCTTTCTTTCTTTCTTTCTTTCTTTCTTATTTATTTATTTATTTATTTATTTATTTATTTATTTATTTATTTATTTATTTATTTATTTATTTATTTAATTTATATACCGCCCTATCTCCCTTACGGGACTCAGGGCGGTGAACAGGCGATAATAAAAACCATGATAAATATAGGCAGTTCTAAAATCAAATTAAATAACGGGCCTGTTCTAAAAAACACACCCATACAAAAAACCCCACTAAAACATAATCAAACTACGCCAGGCCGGCCGCACGGAATAGATGGGCCTTAGCTCGTTTTTCCTTGTTTTCCACAAGGCTTTTTCTCCTCCCAGCCGGGCACAGCGTGTTCCGTTGGTGGTGGGGCAGATGAAGAAGAGGCCGCTGGACATTTGGCAGCTGCTGAGCTGGTCAGGAAAGCCCGGCGGAGAGAAGAAAAAAAAATAAACAGAAACCGGTCTGTTTTTATACCCCTCTCATTACAGCCGCCACCTGGCGCCCTCCCAGAGCTGGCAATGGCCCCTGGTGAGAACACGAAGGAAACGTTGGCAGGGCTACGTGTGCCAACCGCCTCGCTGCTGGAACTAGGAGTCCCGTGTTGCAGAATCCCACAATCCCAGGGCTGGAAGGGACCTTGGAGGTCATCTAGTGCAACCCCCTGCTCAGGCAGGAAACCCTATAACCGTTTCAGACCAATGGGTGTCCAGTCTCTTCTTAAAAACCTCCAGCAATGGAGCATTCACAACTTCTGGTGGCAAGCCGTTCCACTGGCTGATTGTCCTCGCTGTTAGGAAGTTTCTCCTTAGTTCTAGGTTGCTTCTCTCCTTGATGAGTTTCCATCCGTTGCTTCTTCTCTTCCTTTGGAGAGTAGGTTGATTACCCCCCCCCCCTCTTTTCTGTGACAGCTTCTCAAATAGGCAGGACAAGAAGCAACAGATGGAAACTCATCAAGGAGAGAAGCAACCTAGAACTAAGGAGAAACTTCCTGACAGTGAGAACAATTAACCAGTGGAACAACCTGCCTCCAGAAGCGGTGAAGGCTCCAACACTGGAAGTTTCTAAGAAGAGACTGGACAGCCATTTGTCTGAAAGGGTATAGGGTTTCCTGCCTGAGCAGGGGGTTGGACTAGATGACCTCCAAGGTCCCTTCCAACTTTATTATTGTTATATCGGAGGACAGTAATGGTTCCCCATAATTCGATAGATTATGCATAGCGAGGTCCCTCCATCATTTCATAAAGTAGGATGACCCCAAAGTTCTAACTTTTTGAAATCTTAACTTTCTCTTTGGAGTAATTACCGTTGCGGGTCAATACAGCCTGATAGAAAAGAGATTGCCTTATGAACTGGGATCTCTCTCTCTCTGCTCTCTCTGAAATTCCCAGTGAGCTGGATTCTTTCCCATCCTCCCCTCCCTTGCTGGGGGAGGCAAGATAAAATAAATAACATCCGTTGAAATAAACCCGATAGAGGAAGTTTTCTAACTGGTCTTCTAATCTAGGCGCTCTCCTTCTCTGCTGTTGTGTAGCTGGGATGAACTGTGCAAATTTAGTCTGTGCCGGGCTTGTAAAATGTGTGAGCTAAGTAAAATGGTGTAGGAAGGAGGCAACTCACATTGTGTCCTGGAAGTGGTTGGATTGTTCGTGTTGTGTGAATGCTAAGCCACAATACAGCATGACTTAATAATAATAATAATAATAATAATAATAATAATAATAATAATAATAATAATAATAATAATAATAATAATAATAATAATAGTAAAGTTGGAAGGGACCTTGAAGGTCCTCTAGTCCAACCCCCTGCTCAGGCAGGAAACCCTATACCATTTCGGACAAATGGCTGTCCAATCTCTTCTTAAAAACTTCCAGTGTTGGAGCATTCATCGCTTCTGGAGGCAGGTTGTTCCACTGGTTAATTGTTCTCACTGTCAGGAAGTTTCTCCTTAGTTCTAGGTTGCTTCTCTCCTTGATTAGTTTCCACCCGTTGCTTCTTGTCCTGCCTTCAGGCGCTTTGGAGAATAGCTTGACTCCCTCTTCTTTGGGGCAGCCCCTGAGATATTGGATCCACTTCAGTCAGAATAGATCTGGAAGGAACCTTGGAGGTCTTCTAGTCCAGCCCCCTGCTCAAGCAGGAGACCCTGTAACATTTCAGACAGGTGGCTGTCCAGTCTTTTCTTGAAAACCTCCAGGGCACCCACAACTTCTGGTGGCAAGCTGTTCCACCGGTTAATTGTTCTCACTGTCAGAAAATTTCTCCTCAGTTCCAGGTTGCTTCTCTCTTTGATTGGTTTCCATCTGCTGCTTCTTTTCCTGCCTTCTGATGCTTTGGAGAATAGCTTGACTCCCTCTTCTTTGGGGCAGCCCCTGAGATACTGGATCACTGCTATCATGTCACCCCTTGTCCTTCTTTTCTCTAGACTTGTTTTGGTTAGTTGCGAAGTTGTGTCTGACCCATCATGACCCCATGGACAACGTTCCTCCAGGCCTTCCTGTCCTCTGCCATCTTCTGGAGTCCATTGAAGCTCACGCCTCCTGCTTCAGGGACCCCATCCAGCCACCTCCTTCTCTGTCGTCCCCTTCTTCTCTTGCCCTCCATCTTTCCCAGATTTAGGCCCTTCTCCAGGGAGTCCTTCCTGCTCATTAGCTGGCCAAAGTCCTTGAGTTTCATCTTCAGGATCTGGCCTTCTAAAGAGCAGTCGGGGTTGATCTCTTCTAGGACTGACCGGTTGGATCGCCTTGCAGTCCAGGGGACTCGGTGGAGTCTTCTCCAGCACCAGAGTTCAGAGGCCTCCATTCTTTGGCGCTCGGCCTTTCTTATGGTCCAACTTTCACAGCCCTACATTGCAACTGGGAAAACCATGGCCTTGACTATACGCACTTTTGTTGGCCGGGTGATGTCTCTGCTTTTTAGTACGCTGTCTAGATTTGCCACGGCTTTCCTCCCCAGGAGCAAGCGTCTTCTAATTTCTTGGCTGCAGTCCCCATCTGTGGTGATCTTGGAGCCCAGGAAAATAAAATCTGTCACTACCTCCATTTCCTCCCCATTTATTTGCTAGGAATTGAGAGGGTCTTTAATCATCCTAGTTGCTTTTCTTTGCCCTTTTCCCAAAGTCTCGACATCTTTTTTGTAAT
>NW_015396181.1:13573-14729 GCF_001527695.2 Protobothrops mucrosquamatus
TTGAAGTCCACGAGTCATGAAGGGGCCGTAGTTCCCCCATGTTGGCTCAGGAATTCTGGGAGTTGAAGTCCAGGAGTCATGAAGGGGCCAAAGTTTTCCCCATGCTGGCTCAGGAATTCTGGGAGTTGAAGTCCAGGAGTCATGAAGGGGCCAAAGTTTTCCCCATGCTGGCTCAGGAATTCTGGGAGTTGAAGTCCACGAGTCATGAAGGGGCCATAGTTTCCCCATGCTGGCTGAGGAATTCTGGGAGTTGAACTCCACAAGTCATAAAAGAGCCAAGGTTGCCTACCCCTAGCCTATCCACAAGCTTCGCCAGCCCATTTTATCCCGTGTGGATGGCGGCCCCTTTTAAAAAGACTTGGGCCCGGGGGGGGGACAGGATGCGTGTCCAGTTGCCTTCGTTGTTGTCGACTGTTTTGAGTGTGAGGCTCTGCCAGAATCCAGCCCTGAACAACTGCACACCAACTGGTGCAGGGCCCTTCTGTTCAAAACACCCATTTAGTGGCCATCGTAAATGCCAGTTTACTCCCCAAGGCCTGTTATTACCGGGCCAGCTTTAGCTTGCTCTGGATTTTCAAGGCTGCTGTGCAAATTGGACTTTAAAAAGCAACAACGTGCGCCAGCCTCCCTTGTGTGTAAACTCCTTGGAAACAACGGACTGCTTCTGCTAAAAAGGGGAGGGGGGGCGATTTAGTCAAAGCAGGGGGCGGCTTCGGTTGCGGTTTTGAAAAATATTACAAGAAGCCAGTGGGGTTTGTTGTTGTTTTTTTTGCTTTCTTCTTCTTCTTCTTCTTCTTCTTCTTCTTCTTCTTCTTCTTCTTCTTCTTCTTCTTCTTCTTCTTCTTCTTCTTCTTCTTCTTCTTCCTCTTCTTCCTCTTCTTCTTCTTTCTTCTTTCTTCTTCTTCTCTAGCTTCGCGCTCTCTTCAAATGCCCAGGATGGAATCTCTCTTTTCTTTCTCTCTCTCTCTCTCCACTTTTGCATTCGGGAGAGAGTTATTTGTATAACTGGGAGGAAGGAAGGGGGGGAGAAATTGGAATTCCCCCCTCCCTTTGATTCCTTGCGGCCTTCTTTGCTGTCCAGGGGTGGCTTTTCATGAGCCTCTGAGTCAGCCTGGGAATGTTACTGGGAATGCACCCGAGGTTGCCAGCCGCAAAG
>NW_015396182.1:0-8633 GCF_001527695.2 Protobothrops mucrosquamatus
CATAGCTGTTTCTATGAATTAAGTTATTACATACTCTAGTAGTTGCCTATTGCTTTATGGGTGAGTGATACTACTATGACATATAGGCTTAATGCACATTAGATCCTGCCAAGATAACTTTAGGGACTTATGGAAACCTATTCTGAAAGTTTCTGCAAACATTTTAGACTGGACAGGTTCAGGTTGCAGTGAAACCTATGGAGATTTAATGTGGAGGTATATAGAAAGAGGAGCTGTAGTAGACAGAGCAATACTAGAAAGTTGGAAGGTTTTTGCTTGTTTGTCACAGGAAAAAATTACTGTGTATATATTGTTCAAAATTATAATGAATGATACCTTATTTTTTTAATTATCTGAGCCTGAAAATTATTGCTACATACAGAAAAAATCCATTAATGAAGACAAATAGGGTCAAAACTGAGTTCTTAGATAAGATAAGAAAAAAAAATCAATATTTGGAACAGTTCTTCTTTCCAGATGCAAAAAGATATAATTTGACACAATGCACTGAGAAACTATTATTTGTACAAAAATCATAACTTCCTTTAAAAAAAAAATAAACTAACCTTTTAATCTTTCAACCCCATAAATCAGTAGTTCATTGATCTCTTTCGTCATCAAAAACTCCATAAGGAGTATCCTGTCACTGTGAAGTGTAATTGTTGATCTTTCCTTAATCAACCATGCTAATGTTGCCAGTAATGTCTGCTAGTTCTGTTATCTTCATCAGCCATTATTTCATTGTGGCTAATCAGATTCTGTCCATTTTTATGCAAATAATAGTTCTCAGTGTATATGTGCTATATATTGGAAAGAAGAGCTGTTCCAACACTTGGATAGAGAGGATTAAATGCATTTATAATCACTGTCGAAAAGATCAAAAGCCACTTCTTTATATCTTTCTTCCCCTCCCCTTTTTATTTTGCTTCTTTTCTAATATTTGTATTGTTTTCAATCTTGTTAATTTCTTAAAATTATATAAAAACGTGCATGCACATACAATTTTATTCTACATGTTTATATTCATTGATGCATAGAAAATAACAAGTGGTGACTGATAATACATTGCTGGCAAAAAAAAAAAATACTGTGCTATGTGTTTTGAATAGGATGAAGACTTCACGATGACAAATTACCTTTCCCTGCTTGAACACTTACTGATAATCAAATTACTATCTGCAATATTTGGTTGGAGACCAGGCTGCCTCAAGAGAAAACACCTAAGGCTATATTAGAAGTTTATTAAATGAAGGTAAAGTCCATGTTAGGAAATTGAGTTTTCTCGTACATTTTAAAGTACCATTAAAAGCCTTTTGAGTATTTTGCAAAAAAAAGAAGGCACTCTTAGATATTTATTTTATCGTGGAGTGAATCATAAAAGAGAAGGTTTGCAGCACTACATAAAAGCTGACAAAATACAGAAATATGTACTCTTCTGCCTTGATAAATCACTACATCATGCTTGGGTAATTGATTTTAATGAAAGAAAATGTCCCTGTGAGTTAAATTATTATTGAAGTGTTGATAGAGTGGAAATAGTGTATTTCCAAACTACATTTATTTTAAATTATTTTCAAGATAGACCTTCACAAACCCTTTACTTCCCTGTCATGTGGTAGAGTGATTAAAATTTCATCTGGTGAAATTTAGATCTGAAGAAAACATTCATTATTTGAGGGTGAATTTGTATATCAAGCACCAGAAAGCACCATGCTGTCTATCAATGTCTATCTATAGTATTCAAGGCAGGAAACGATGTTCTGAACTAGAAAGCTAGTATGTATGTATGTGTTTGTTTGTTTAATTTTCACATTTTTCAACCATTCTTCTCCCTCAGAAAGGGACTCTGGGCAGTGTACAACAACATATTAAAATATAATAATAGTTTATCTAATTGCTACCTTTCCCAATGCTAGTGATAGGATACATAAAAATTAGATTCTATACATATGCTATTGGTGCTCCTTGCTCCACTATGAAGCCAAACACCCTTTTACATATCTCTCAAGGTTCAAATGCCAAATTATGTATGACTGTACTTCACTGAAATGTCTAAAATACTTCTCTCTATATACCGGTATCCAACTTGATGAACTTTACTGGGTTGGGTCCTGGGTAAAGCCATTTACAGTATTATATATTGCCACTAGAAATTTGCTTCAGTTTGCAGCCCTGTGGTACCTGAAACCATGGTTTGACTGCAGATGGACTGAAACTAAAAAGACATGTATTGCCAGCAGTAATGCCTATAAAATGGACTTGAATCCAAGCCGAGGAGAAAACTATAAAATATGAAAGAAAAGGAAGAGGAAGCACCAAATGAAGACTTTCATTCAATAATGATTGGACTCATTTTGGTCACACATATCCTGTACTGTTTAAACAATGGTAAAAAGATATATTTGGGTTTGTACAGTAAGAGAAAAAGTACAGAACTAAATAGAAAATTCTGCAATTTTCTGTAATGAGGAGGATAAAAACTGAATTTTACAGCTCGTTATTTGGTGTGGATAAAAGAGTGGGTGCTGTTGAGAAATAAAAGAATTCTGAATTAGAATAGCAAGATCTGAAGTTTGGCTGGTGTAGTTTTCTATGGTATGATAAAGTTAAGATTAATGTAGATGTTAAAAATCACTATGTCAGAAAAGCCTTATTGAGAATATGGAATAAACTCTGTATAAATCCAGTCTGTGCCCAAAGATGCCTTTATGAGTCTCAGCACAAGGAACACTTTATAGGAAAGAAACAGCAAGTAAATAAAAATAGTCAGCCTATAGAGAGTCATTAGAACAAGAACATGGAGAATTTAAGATGAAATCAAGAGAATAATGAACATCAGATGAATTTAATTTTTAATGATTTTCATATGCTAAAAAGGTTGTCTTCAAAGTCGATAAGATATTTGGAACTGAGCAACAAAAGACAGAAACTGAAAATGAATTATGTACAAATGCTAAATATATAATTGTCAAAATGTATACAATTTTGCTGAAATTTGAAATAATAACAAACAAGTAAAGAGTTTATGATAAAATGAACTAAACATTTCGGACATAATGTATTGATGAAAAAGGGGGAAACATAGAAAAATGTGGGATAGACAGCATCACCACCAGATGGCTTCATAACTGACTGAAAAATCTCACTCAACATGGAGTCTCAATGCAGTGGGGTACCACAATATTCTGTCTTCGGCCCAGTTCTCTTCAACATTTATATTCATGATTTAGATGAGATAGAAGGGAACTCATCAAATTTGCAGGAACAGCAAGTTAGGAGGAATAGGCAACACTTTAGAACAGGAGTCCCCATCGGATGTGGCCCACTACCGGGCTATGGTCTGCTGGCCACTGGGCCATGGAACAGGCTGGCCCCCACTCACACTAGCGCTGCCACTGCTATGAAAACAGAACACTGTGCAATGAAATGGGATGCTGCGCAGCGAAAACGGGATGATGTGTGGTGAAAATGGGGTGCCATGTGGCAAAATGGGGTGCCATGTGGCAGGTTGGTGCTAGCGAGTGTCATGCAGCTGTTAACATCACCAATTTGCATCATGCGTGCTTGCAGCCCCGTTGTGTGTGTGCGCATGCAAAAAGCTTCCTTCTCCCTTTCCCTCCAGTCCACCAACCGAGAACGGTTGCTTTAGAAGTTAGGCTCAAGATCCAGAAAGATGTAGACAGACTTGAACACTGGGCCCTATCCATCAAAATGCAATTTCATGGTGAGAAAAGTAAGGTTTTACACTCAGGCAACAAAAACCAAATGATAAAATAGGTAGTATTGGCTCAACATCAATAACTGTGAGAGTGATCTAGGAGTCCTAGTGGACAACCACTTAAATATGATCCAGCTGTGTGCTGCAGCTACCAAAAAAGACAAGCCGTCCTAGGTGGCAACAAGAGACAAATAGTATCAAGACCACATGGAGTATTAGAACCACCATATATTGCTTTAACAAGATCACACTTGGAATACTGCATCCAATTTTGGTCACTGTGATACAAAAAAAGATATTGAGACTCTAGAAAGAGTGTAGAGAAGACCAACAGAAATGATTAGGGATCCAGAGACTAAAACATATAATGAACAGTTACAGAAACTGGCTATATCTAGTCTAAGGGAAAGTCTAGGGGTGACATAGAATAATAACTTCATTGTCACTTTGAATGCACACTAATCAGCATACATTAAAATGAAATTTCATTGCATACAGCTCTCAAAGGGTCACCACTTCCAATATACACTACATAAATATGACAAAAAACAATAAATAATACAGAATTATACATATACCCACATACATTATATGACACAGAGAAACAACACAGTCTAGTTTAGATTATGTATATATGTGTATGGCGAGAAAAATAAATCTTGCGAGTTTACCAGATGGATGGCATAGGGAGCAAATATATTACATAATCAGGTAGTCCTGCTAGAAATACTTTGAAACCTCCTCTCATGAGACTATCAGCTCTACAAATGAACATGGCTGCAGCCATTTTTTCCTCTCATTCTAGGTTGCCACATAGAACAGAGGGAGGTAGGTTGCCCAGGTGCTTTGTTAGTCAAAATAATCTTCTGTCCTGTGGGAACCAAGGTCATCAGCTGCTCCTGAGACTAAGGACTGCACGTTGCATAAAAAGCCTGCCAAATAATCATATTGCATAGTTTTATGGGTGGTACATTTAACTTTGTATTGGGAAATTGTTACTTGTATAATTGGTTTCACTCTTGGTAGTTACTTTGTAACTAATAAATATGTTCTTTGAGCAATTTGCAAGTCTCTGAGTTCTGCTTTATTCATCTCTGTCTGTCGAAACCATGACATTAAACCAAATCTGAATCCTATTCCAAAGAAGCCGCCGGGTGCAGTTGTGGTAGAGGGGGAGACACATTATGAAATAAAATGAATTCTTGATTGTAAGTTGTACAAGGGAAAGTTACAGTACCTCGTTCAGTGGAAAGGCTATCTCCTATCAAAAGCTACATGGGTGAAATGTACCAATGTGAAACTTTTTTATTGTAAAAAAGTTTTACAATAAATATCCTCACAAGCCTCAAGGAAATATTTAACATGCTTTTTGTTTCCCCTACAGGAGACTCTTTCTTTTTGAGAGGGGCCAACTGTCAACTCTACAAATGAGCATGGCTGCAGCCATTTTTTCCTCTCATTCTAGGTTGCCATTTAGAATGGAAGCAGGGGATTGCCCAGGGAACCAAGGTAATTGGCTGTTCCCAAGACGAAGGACTGAGCATTGCATAAAACCCCCGCCAAATAATCATATTGGGGAATGTAGTTGCTTGCATAGTTTTATGAGTGGGACATTTAACTTTCTATTGGGAAATTGTTACTTGTGTATTCAGACTTGGTTTCACTCTTGACCGTGCTGCTACTTTGTAACTAATAAACATGTTCTTTGAGGAATTTGCAATTCTCGGAGTTCTGCTTTATTCGTCTCTGTCTGTTGGAACCATGACAAAGACATGATAGCATTCTTCCAATATTTGAGAGACTGCCATGAAGAAGAAGGGGGTGATCTAATAGTCCAAGCACCTGAGGTCAAGGTAAGAAATAATGGATAGAAAGAGAGATTCAACCTAGATTTCCTAACAGTAAGAACAACTAATCAGTGGAATAGGTTCCTTCAGAAGTTATGGGTACATAATCGCCAGAAGTTTTTAAGACGAGATTAGATATCCATTTGTCTGGAATGGTATAGGTCTCCTGCCTGAGCAGGGGCTGGGCTAGAAGACCCTCCAAGGTCCCTTCCAACTCTGTTATTTTATTATATGGTTGAAAGGATTGAAATTCACATTATGCTATAACCTAAAATAATTTTTTACAGCATGATGTTCCATTGCAATATGACTCCAGAAAACTATCCAGAATGTATAAAGGTTCCTCAAATTTATGTTGGAAATGTGAACATGAAAGGACATTTTATCATGTTTGCTGGACGTTAAAAAAAGTTAGAAAATTTTAGGTTCATATACATATATTGATAAAATGAATTTTCAAGACTGGGATTGAACTAAAACCAGAACATTTTTGTTTAGATTAGTGGACAGACAACTAGAAAAAAGATATGGAAGATTATTTTTATATATGATTACTGCTGCTGTATAAAAATGGAAATCCCAAAAGTGCTTTTTCAAAAGACATTTTGGAATTTCCACAAAAACAGAAAGATTCTGAGATGGTATTTGTTAGACATCTGACCACATTGACATGATTCTATGGTAACTGATTGGGCAGTGATCACAACAGGGACTGTTAGCTACAGTGGGCATTAAATGTATACATTGTCATTAGCCAAATAAGATAACCATAGGTCAGGAGGAAAGGCCACTGAACTAGGAAACCTAAACAGCCCAGAGAAGGCAATCTCATTTACAAAAAAGAAGGCAATCTCATTGGCAATTTATCTCTTTCTGGGGATAGACTCTGGGTTTTGGAAATGGTTCCATCTTAGAGGAAGCCCATATTTTGAATCTGAAGAGTCATTCTGCTGGAATTTAGCAGCAATAGAAATTTTCTACTGAGATAACTCTAGAAGCAAGAAGGAGAACATACAAACTGAAATAGCTCATGCTCCATCCAAGAAACAAAGGGTATTTCAGCTGCAGCTAGTTTCATCTGGAGATACAATTCTCTGACTTATTGCCCATTTGTTCTTACTGATGTAAGCAAGAAGGGATATCTCTCTCTTTTAATTATATAAATAGCAGACCACATATCCTTGTATGAAAGTCAATTTGACCATGTACTTTACTTTTCTTCTACTCTTAAGGAAAACCAGATCCCACTTTTAGCTTTATGTTGGCTGGCCAAGAATATTTTCCATCTTCTCCCATCCTGCTTATGTTTTGGTTCATCATACTATTATACTTTTCTTCATTATATACTAATGAAATCTGGCTTTTTCTCAAAGACAGGCAATATTCATTTCACTTCACATCACTTTGTCTAATTCCAAAATGCACTCAGCTCACTAGATTCTGTTTATGGACAGAGTTAAACCATGATTTAATATTGTTTTGTTGTATTAGTCATTTGAGCACAACACATTAAGCTATAAGTCATTCGGTAGTTTACAGATTGGCTGTATACAATGTAGTTATGAGTTAAAGTAACCACAAAAATAGTTGCACGGAAACTCATGCACAAGGGATTTATAATGAAATGCTATCCATATTTACTTCACAATAGAACTGTGAAGGAGAGTCTGAATTTTTGAATCAAAAATCATGAGAACACAATACTAGTATTTTATCTGGTAATCCTGTTTCTATCATTGGTACTGTACTGCCCTGTGCTGTACAACACAATTTGAATTTCCAGACATTATTATACAGGATATATTGCATTGATCCAGTCCATATCTAAGTAACACATCTAAGTAACACATCCTGGGAGTAGGTAAATATTTATAAACAATAAACTGTATTATATTTAATATTAAATTTCATAAGAAATCAAAATTAGAAATATGAATTAATATGTCCATTTATAAATAGCTTCATTAAAAAGTATCTTATTAAAATATTTGTATCTGATTAAGGTATTATTCAAGGTTCAGAAATTAATAATTAGTAACTGATAGCTGAGGTTTTAAACAAGAGCATTGCCAGTTTTTGTCATTTTTCTGCTGGTCTGCTAACTCTTAAGAGTAGTGTCTACACTGAAGTTATGTGCTGTTTCCCAACTCTGTTCAGAAAAGGAAGTGATATCATGTCGACTTGACCTAATTTTATTTTATAAGTGGAACTCAGCAGACCACATAAACCAAAACAGCTGCACACTGATTTTATTTTTTTAATGCATTCAATTAATATAATGGAACTTTTAAAGGTCTCCCTCTTAATCATATCATGAATCATACCTTACATTTCACATGGAAATCGAGATCCATAAAGAGGCTTCAAAAATGAAGAATTTATTTCAGTGAAGACTTTTATCTGGCTAGTGAAAGACAAGAAAAAGTTAAGTTAGATGAGCAAATGTTTATGTGACAGTACATACTAGAAGTACTGGTTTTCTATAAACTCTTAAAATAAAATCTCATCCTAACTCTGTGGTGCTTTTGGAAATCATCTATTGTATCTTGGCTCTGATTCTTTACATATTGCTTTGATTTTACAGTATTTATTGAATTGGTGTTAGCTTACAATTTTTTTAACCCAAACTTGACTTCTCTATTATAAAAATATGCATAATATGGGTCACATGGATTTTTTTTCACACGGCAGTAGCAATGTGATCTGGTTTGAGGAGATGTCTATCCTTACTTCTGCTGCCTTTCCGTGTCAAACCACCATGGGGGCGTATCACCTCATTAGGTTTACAATTACTCTCTAGATGTTTCCTCTCATCTCTGATGAAAGGGAAAAGGGGATCGTGGTTACTGCTTTACAGCTGGAGTTAAATGATACGCAGGGAGGTGATGAGAGGAAGCAAATGGAGGAAATGCGCAAGCAACCCCCACAAACAACACATGCCGGCACGTTCGTGCCATTAGGATTACATAAGATTGGAGAAGGGGGTGAGGGAAAGGGTGATATAGAGGTATCCAATTGTCTTGATGAGGTTCCTAAAGATGGTCTCCCAAGGATACGATGGCAAGGGA
>NW_015396183.1:0-3938 GCF_001527695.2 Protobothrops mucrosquamatus
TTATTTTATTTTTATTTTATACGGCCGCCAAACTCACTCTCAGTGACTGCAGGCAGCTTACAAAGATTAATATATAAATAAAAATACAAAGCAATAACCCACCACCCACCCTCCTGGTGACAATAATCAAATGAGCCACTTGATGGACTCCATCCCATTCTGAGTTCTCCAAGCCCATTGGCAAAACTAGGTCTTCAGGACTTTGTGAAAGAGTGTCAAAAGGGGAGGGGAGGACAATATTATATCCATGGGGATGAGGTTGCATAGGGAGGGAACCACCACGGGGAAGGCCCTATCACAAAAAAGATATTGAGAGTTTGGAAAAAGTTCAGAGAAGAGCAACTAAGATGCTCAAAGGCCTAGAGACTAAAACATATGAAGAACGGCTGCAGGACTTGGGTCTGGCTAGTCTAAAGAAAAAAAAGAAACAGGGGAGACATGATAGCACTATTCCAGTACTTGAGGGGCTGCCACAAAGAAGCGGGGGATCACATTATTCACCAAAGCTCCAGAGGGCAGGACAAGAAACAATGGTTGGAAACTGAACAAAGAGAGAAGCAACCTAGAATTAAGAAGAAACTTCCTGACAGTGAGGACAATTAACCAGTGGAACAGCTTTTCTCCAGAAATCGTGGGCGCTCTATCACTGGAGATTTTTAAGAAGAGGCTAGACAGTCACTTGTCTGAGATGGTGTAGGTTCTCCTGCTTAAGCAGGGGGCTGGACTACAAGACCTCCAAGGTCCCTTCCACCTCTATTCTATTCAAGGCCCTTCTTGGTCCCACTGGATGCATCTCCTTAGACCAGAGGACCTGTAACATTTCCTGCCTCCATACTATGGTGGGTCAGATAGATGTGATCAGCAAGGGACGGTCCTTCAAATAAGCTGGTTCCAAGCCATGTGACAACCAGCACCTTGAATTGAAATTCATATCCGAGAACCGTTAGCTTATCAAAGTGTGTATTTCGCCAGCATTCAGGGAAACTAGCTCTGACAAACATTCAACAGTTGCATGCAAAAAAAAAAACAACTCTCGGGGCTTCTCATGACCTCAGCATGAGCAGAGAAGGAAGTGGTTATCTCTCCAAATACGGTGAACGGTGTTATTTTTTCCAGTTCCTTTCCAGTAATTATTCCCGGATCTGATGTTATAGAAGTAAAAAGGCAGATATGTGTTTTATGCTAATCGCTTTTTCCCCTCTCTTTTGGGGTAAGGTTACAGTGGCCGTCCTGAGGTGACTATTTTTCAGACTGCAACATTAACCATCTGAGCTGTGGAGAGGGGATAAGACACTCCTGTACAAAGTAGTATATTTGGTATGCAAAGTAAGGCTGAGCAGGGGAACAATGCAGACCGTGTGGGTGCAAATTGTTTCAGAATAAACCCAGTTAGAAAGGGGGAACATCTTGATGGATGTCAAGTTTTCCTTTTTTTTTTCTTCCCGTCTTCTGTTTTGGAGGAGTTGCGACGCTCTTCTTAGTCTCATTATTTCTGGAGCCGAGGGAGGATCTGATATTCCAGTGTGGAGAAAAAGAAACTCAAATAAATGGTGAGAGCAAATTACCATTTTGAGGAGGGGGGGAGTTATTTGGAGGGGAAAATCTCCTATTCTTTTCAACTTCGGGGACAGTTTTTCCTATGCAGAATTCGTAGGATGGGAAACGGTTTTGAATGAGGAAGATTTGATTGAAATGAGATTGCCATCCAGGACTGTTTGATCTCGGACAGAAGAACGCCAAAAATGAAAGAAAACTCTTCAAATATGCAAAATATTTGCCTTCTCTCTCTCTCTCTCTCTCTCTCTCTCTCTCTCTCTCTCTCTCTGTCTCTCTGTCTCTCTCTCTCTCTCTCTTGGAATTTGGGATCTGTTGCTGTGGTAAATCCACCAGGGTGTGTGGAAAGGACAAATAATAATATACAAGCTGGCAAGTCACATTTTCCAGCCATGTTCCTGTTTGAACATCAGGCATTTGGGGATGCGAGGCCAATTCTTTGCACAATTAATTTCTGAATCGCTTCTAATGCTGTGAACATTTTATGAGATTGTCAATGAGCCGAACTCTGGATCGTGTTTATAAATTTAATGAGATAAGGTAGCCTTGAAGCACTAGGGCCTTGTTTTCCCAAGAAACTTGCATGGTTGTACTCTACATTGTAATTAGTAAGCCCTATTATTATGATATACCAGTGTTCTGTAACCTTGGCAACTTTAAGGTGTGTGGACTTCAACTCCCAGAGTTCCCCAGCCAGCATGGCTGGCTGGGGAATTCTGGGAGTTGAAGTCCACACATCTTAACATTGCCAAGGTTACAGAACACTGGTATATAATGAAGTTCATTAGTCTGGAAGAAAGACAGATGGGATTTTTTAATAGCAATCCCCACTGACATACCCATAAGGGGCCCTTGGTGCTGGTTTTCTTGTAGAGGTTTCATGACCCAACTAAGAAACATCATCAGTTGTAATTGAGGGCTGGGCTGGGAATGGCTAGGTTGACACCACATGCTGCGCCCCAGGAGAGATTAGCCCAGATTCCGATGTTCATAAGATACTTTCAAATCCTAAGATAATAATAATAATAATAATAATAATAATAATAATAATAATAATAATAATAATAATAATAATAATAATAATAATAATAATAATAATAATAATAAAGTTGGAAGGGACATTGGAGGTCATCGAGTCCAACCCCCTGCTCAGGCAGGAAACCCTACACCATTTCGGACAAATGGCTGTTCAGTCTCTTCTTTAAAAACTCCAGTATTGGAGCATTCACTGCTTCTGGAGGCAGGTTGTTCCACTGGTTAATTGTTCTAACTGTCAGGAAGTTTCTCCTTAGTTCTAAGTTGCTTCTCTCCTTGATTAGTTTCCATCTGTTGCTTCTTGTCCTGCCTTCAGGCGCTTTGGAGAACAGCTTGACTGCCTCTTCTTTGTGGCAGCCTCTGAGATATTGGAACACCGCTATCATGTCCCCCCAAAATTTACACACTGATCAGAAGGACAATCATATTTTAACACTCTCAAAGCAGCAATATTCTTAGCAGGTAGCTTAAGAGAAGCAAGACAATAAGAGCTTATGCGGGGGGAAAAAGCTGAATTTTCCAAAGGAGTCCACAGTAAAATTTGCATGCAGAGTCAGAAGTCCATGGCACAAACCGCAATTTCAAAAACAAAATTTGAAAATTATTCTAAAAGTAGCTTTCTCTCTCAGATCCATATTTCTTCACCCAGAATTCAGGAAAAGAAAAAGGTATGAATTGGGAGACCTTTTCTTTTTTTCTTTTTTAAATATGTTTTATTGATTTTAACATACCCCTTAATATTTGGTAAACATTGTGTTGTCTGGGTTAATGTTTAAAAAACAATCCATAACAATTAATTTCTATAATTCCATAGTCCATATGATAGCTTTACATGATTTCCTCTTCTTCCAGTAATATTCTCTTTTGCCAACCTTGAATTAATACAGTTCTTATTTAAATAAATGACAATTAAATATAAACATTTTTCTCATGTTTGTGCAAGTAACAACCACATCAATATAAAGCTTCTTCTCATTGATCATCTTGATTGCCTCATCATAGGTCCTGTTTATATTCTTATTTAAATTTGTTTTCCCCACAATATTCAAAACATTCTTACTGGTTAAGATTTCCCCAAAATTAGTTACACTTTAAGTCTGCAGACCAACTGCAGACCAGGATGGCACTAAAATATTCAATTTTCATTCCTGCCATATCTTTGCTGCCTTCTCATGGTTGTAGGTAGTGGTGGGATTCAAATATGTGAACAACCGGTTCTCTGTGTGGATGCCGCTTCTGGAAGTCCGCTCTGGGCCTGGGCAACAAAAAATTAGCTACCGGTTCTGCTGAAGTGGTGCGAACTGGCTGAATCCCACCACTGGTTATAGGTATTTTTGCCCCACAGATCT
>NW_015396183.1:8032-13951 GCF_001527695.2 Protobothrops mucrosquamatus
AGGAGGAGAAAGAGGAGAAGGAGGAGGAAGAGGAAGAGGAAGAGAGGAGAAGAGGAGGAGGAAGAAGAAGAAGAAGAGGAGGAGGAGGAGGAGGAGGAGGAGGAGGAGGAGGAGGAACCACAGCATAGGTCACGGTGGAGTTTGGAGTTCCACCAGCGTATGAACCATTTTGCACCTTTTTCTGCATTCCTAGGATCTGATTTTTCTAAGGTAATTTTCTTCCTCCTGATCTACGCACTTTGGAGACACATTTGCCGAAGCTGCACATTTTGCTCACCTAGTCTGACTGCAAAACCCTGTACCAAAACTCTAAAAAAATACGTGTGGACTGGGGTGCATCATTTTATCCTGCTTCCTGTTTAGATTTGAGCATAGATTTGACATCAATACCAAAATTCACACAAAAAGGAAAGATTTATTCTGTAACGTTATGTACATGAGGAGATCTTTATTACGAAATTTTCTACCTCAGCCAGCATAAGAAGGGATCACTTTGATGTAATCTTCAAATGATAATAAGAGAGAGATGCACGCTCATTAAAGAATGAAGGGTTAACCAATTTAAGTTAACCGGTTTTCATTTTCAAAAGACATGTCCAAAATTGTTTCTCTCAGGAAAGAAATAATAGTCATAATCAAAGAAAGACTAGGACAAGACCTCCCATGTACTCCTTTGATTATTCTGTTGTGTTAAAAAAAATTATTTTTTTTTTAAAAAGACTGTAAGACAGGAAAAATGAAGAAACTGTGATTAATATGTTAATTATAACAAGAATTTAGAACGCTTTCAAGTGGAAAATGAAAACTGTCTATTGAAGGACAGTTGAGGTGAGCATGAAATGAATCATGATGTTAAGCAACCGTGTTGATCATTGTGTGAAAAAATAATAATAAAAAATAATGTTATACTTCCGTAGAGCCCAGGGAAAAAATAACTTCTAGGTTAATATTTATCTATCTAGTTATTTATCTATTTCCATGCATTTGTTAATAGTAATAAAATAGTAATAAAATTAATTCACTAGACCAGGCAGAGGAGATACAAAGCATATCTGGATATAACTGGTATTGTGTCTCTGAGGGTTGAGACAATTAAAATCTTGCACTGTCTTTGAGGTGTCCAGTTTTCTCTAAAAAACATGGGTTTGCTGTTTGCTTGCTTTGAGTAATGACCAGAGCTGTTTGCTTTATTTTAAGTAATTATTTAATTCTCTTTGTCCAAGAATGTCTAATAAGGTATGTATTAAGATCTAGTTATTCTAAACACTCTGCACAAGGAATTTAGGTGAGTTCCTATACTACTACTACTACTGCTGCTACTGCTGCTACTGCTGCTACTGCTGCTACTGCTACTACTACTACTACTACTACTACTACTACTACTACTACTACTACTAAAGTTGGGAGGGACCTTAGAGGTCATGTAGTCCAACCCCCTGCTCAGGCAGGAAAGCCTATGCCATTTCAGACAAATGGCTGTCCAGTCTCTTCTTAAAAACTTCCAGTGTTGGAACATTCACAGCTTGGAAGGCTGAACAAAAATCGCCTATGGATCAATCCTTAATACCAGACTGATTCATAAGGTATCGGTCTAGACCAGGCTAGACAACTATGGCAATTTTGTGGCCTGTGGACTTTAACTCCCAGATTTCTTTTCTTTTTTTTAAATTTTATTCAAATACAAATAATACAAACATAATACATATAAGTCTAAATAAAAAACAATATATAAAAATTACAAATAATATAGTGCACCCACCCCCCGGAGACCATTTTATTACCTATATTTCTTCTCATATAACAACTAACAATATACAATATATTTCAATTGTGCCCTTATCCACTCCCAGATTTCCTGAGCCAGCATGGCTGAGGAATTCTGGAAGTTGAAGTCCACAGGTCATAAAATTGCCATAGTTACCCACCCTTGATCTAGACTGAATGAACCAGTCAACCCCAGTTCACCAAGAGATTGATTCTGAACATCAGTATCTTGATACTCTAATGTGAAAGTAAAGTGAAGCTATTTATCATAATATTTCTCATCTGTTGATATCAATATTGTAATAGGTAGTTAATAAAAATGAGTTGGGTTTATGCTTTGGGGCAGAGAATGATGTATCTAAAATGTAATGATTATCTTTGAAGAAAATAGAGATTTAACTCTTCAATTATTTAATCTAGCTTCTTACTCATTCAGAAGCTTCAGGCTGCCATTTGGTAAGACAAACACAGAGGCACTTTCCTCTTTCAAAGATGAAATTACCCCCCCCCCCCCCGGTTAGATGCTTGGTGGTAAAGGCGAACAAAGTCAATTAAATATATACACAATTCTTTTGTTCTTTACTTACAAACACCTGGCTATTGGCATTACATAATAATTATTTAAGGCATCATAGCCTGAGACCACTGGCTAGACAGGATGAAATTTGCTTTTGGGTGTTGATATATTGTACTGTATATTATATCAGTGGCATTCAACTTCTGATGCTTCTCAGAACACATCAAGTGGGGTATAGTTTAAGCTGGTAAAACTTCAGACTTTGTAACAAGGAAACATAATATATATGAAAATGT
The DNA here is from genome assembly GCF_001527695.2 of Protobothrops mucrosquamatus. Lineage (NCBI taxonomy): Eukaryota > Metazoa > Chordata > Lepidosauria > Squamata > Viperidae > Protobothrops > Protobothrops mucrosquamatus. The sequence goes on from NW_015396183.1 coordinate 10,610, forward strand.
ATGTAAGTATGCATGTATGTATGTACTGGATGGATGGATGGATGGATGGATGGATGGATGGATGGATGGATGGAGAGAGAGAGGGAAGGATAGAGGGACAGATAGATGGAGGGATGTATTATATGTGTGTGTCTTGGTAAAAGTTACTTATTGTTCTGGGGCCCAGATCCTCTGATAGCGTGATTGGTGGAAGTGAAGATACGAGTAGTTGAAACTATTTTGTACTGGAGCGTCTTTACAATGGATACCCATAGGTATATTTAGAAGATCCCAATTCAACCTCCATTATTTCCAATTAAACAAGACCTTTGTTGCATGGACTTTTGCCTAACGACTTTGAAGAGCTGCTACCTGCTACAACAAAGAATAACAAAACAGACACAGCAAACATCTTAATAAGAGTCTACCTTTATATTTCTTCACTTCATTGTTTTTTTCTTACTTGTTATGGTGATATAATTCATTACATTTGTTTGAAGCATAAAGACTTCAGATTTGCAGGACTCTTCACCGCTATTGAGGGGGGCACCATAGCTCAGCAGTTAAAGATGCTGAGCTTGTTAGCTGAAAAGCTGATAGCCAAGGTTTGAGACCCAAGTGCCGCACGATGGGGTGAGCTCTCGTTCCTTGCTTCAGCTCCTGCCCACCTAACAGTTTAGAAGCGTGCAAATGCGAGTAGATCAATAGGTACCACTTCGGTGGAAAGGTAACAGCATTTCATTCATCTTTGGTGTTTAGTCATGCTGGCCACAGGATCATAAAAATGTCTTCAGACAATGCTGGCTCCCTCAGTCAAGAAGTGGAGATGAGCACTCCCAGAATTCCCCAGCCAGCATAATGGCAGTTGGAATCCACACATCTTAAAATGGCTGGATACTCTGGATTCTGTTGGTCACAGTCTTACCTGGAGATTCTCCCCCTGCCAAGCACACACACCTTTGTGGCAAATGATGAAGTTTAAAAAGACAGAACTCCCCAAAAGATTATGGGATGCTGGTTTTTCAAAATCAGAAAGCATTGGCTGAGCCTGGGTTATTGTTCAGTTCTGACATATGTGTGATTAATCTCTATTTTAAAATAGGCACATGACATTCTGAGTAAAGATATAATGATTATATGCTTATGCAACGTCTAAATGAGAGAAGTGGGAATATGAAATAGAGAATAAGAACATCACTCACTGTTAAATTAACAGTAGGCTTTAGTGTTTGTTAAGTTTGTTAAAATAGAAGCTTCTGAAAGTACCGAATGATTATCAAAAATGTTGGCTTCCTTTATAGAGAACACTTTTAAAGAACCCAGACTGGACTTGCTTCTGGACTTACAAATCATCTTAAAAGGGTTTCTCTTTTAGATCATGGTTTTTAGACAATATATTTTAAAACCATAATCTGAATGAAGAATTAGCAAATACTTTTGTCGTTTTATTTTAGTTACAGCTGGAGCAGTTAGCTACAAGCAGAATGTGGCCCTATTCTTCCCATTCTATATGAACTGAGACGTATCTGCAGGATAAAGATTTTGCATTTTGCTGCATGCAATCCTACTCCATTTCTGAGTCATTTGGTAAATCACATGTCTGTGGAATAAGATTGGGCACATTTTGGAAAATAATTTGTTGGTGGTCTGAGGAACTGCCCAGTGGAGCAACTCACTGTCACTAAATAAGAGAGGAGGTATTTCAAAACTTCAATGTCAGAAGTGTTAATACCACTTTACAAGGCCTTGGTAAGGCCACACTTGGAATACTGTATCCAGTTTTGGTCACCACAATGTAAAAAAGATGCTGAGGCTCTAGAAAGAGTACAGAGAAGAGCAACAAAGATGATCAGGGGACTGGAGGCCAAAGCATATAAGGAACGGCTGCTGGAATTGGGTATGTCTAGTTTAACGAAGAGAAGGACGAGGGGGGACATGATAGCAGTGTTCCAATATCTCAGGGGCTGCCATAAAGAAGAGGGAGTCAAGCTATTCTCCAAGGCACCTGAAGGCAGGACAAGAAGCAATGGATGGAAACTAATCAAGGAGAGAAGCAACCTAGAACTAAGGAGAAACTTCCTGACAGTTAGAACAATTAACCAGTGGAACAGATTGCCTTCAGAAGTTGTGGATGCTTCTTTACTGGAGGTTTTTAAGAGGAGACTGGACAGCCACTTGTCTGAAATGGTATAGGACAGTGATGGCAAACCTTTTAGAGACTGAGTGCCCAAACTGCAACCCAAAACCCACTTATGTATCGCCAAGTGCCGGGTGGGTGTGGCCCATTTGGCAGGTGCAGCTATAATGGGCTTGGCAGACTGGGTGGGCGTGGCCACTGGATGGGTGTGGCTGCAGTAGTCATGGCAGATTGGGTGGGCATGCCCAGGGTGGCGTGGCCACCTTGATGTTGCTTATGGGGAGGGACACCTGGGGGAGCCGGGCAGGATTGAGGGAGATCCAGGGAGTCTCTGGCGGGTGGGATGGTGGGCTCCCCAATGGCGGCTCCAGGCTGGCTGGCCTTAGGCCAGTGATGGCAAACTTTTAGAGACCATGTGTGCAGGGGCAATGGGGCGTGCCCACAGAGAGGGCTCCACACGCCACCTCTGGCACGCGTGCCATAGGTTCACCACCACTGGTATAGGATTTCCTGCTTGAGCAGGGGTTGGACTAGAAGATCTCCAAGATCCCTTCCAACTCTGTATTCTGTTATGTGACATTCCACATAGCAGGCCAGTATTCCCAATAACTTGCATGCAGCTCCACAAACCTCTTCATTAAATTGCTCCCTGTCCCACACCGCTCCCTGTTCCAGATGTTCAAATAGACAGGTGTTTCACACAAGAGTAGCTCCTTAAGTGCCCCAGAATGAAAGCGAACACATGGAGACATTGGCCTGAGTATGTGAATCTTCTGCTAACAGCTGGTTTCATCTAAGGGAGCATTTTGACATTGTTCATGCTTGGACAGTTTAGTAGTCTCTTTTGGCAGAAGTAAATTAGGTTCCTGCTGGAATATTTGCTCTCCAACTGCATACAAACTCGTGAGTGTGTCAAACAATGTACATTGCTGGAAGCTACATGCTGTTCAGAGACTTGCTTTGTGGTCAGGGTTGAAGGTGGAGGAAATTCAGAGTAGCGGTTGGCAGCCTGTGCTGTGGCATCAAGGTGGATTTGATTGAAAGGAGTCATAATCTTGACAGGTGACTTTTTTAGTTGCACTTAATTTGAAGTTACATTTGCCTTCAGAGTCATAAATCAAAGTGTGTTTAATCAAGTCATCCTTCAAACTGATAAAGACTAACAGCTTGGCCCAGGCTTATCACTAAGTATAATCAAGAAAACATCTGCAGAGTTGTGTCAGGAT
>NW_015396183.1:14156-16663 GCF_001527695.2 Protobothrops mucrosquamatus
TCAGGAAGATTGGAGTCTTCCAGCTAGAAGCTGAAGAGATTAGGAAGACAAAGACCCTTAAAATCTACATACCCCACCCAAACTCTAAGACATAATAGGATTAACCCACCAATACCAAAAGAGCACACTCAGACTCAGGTCAAAATACATGACACAGGAAATGCAAAGCCTCAAACAGGAACAGGAAATAATCTCAAGAACCCCAGAAGGTATAAAAGCCCACCACTCTGCTCCATGTGGTCAGTCTTTTTTCCAGAGCCATCTTTCTGTCTGGCTCTCCTCTTCAATAAACTACAACCTTCTTTCTAAAGCAGTCTTCATGTTGTTTATTCCCAGCTTGCACTGGACCCTGATGAAGATTTTTCCTTCAACAATACTTTATATGCTGATGAGCCTAGATGTGTCTTTGCAGATGAGGTGAAAAAAATCAATATGATGGCCACTGCCACACAAGTGAAGGACCATCTTGTTTTGACATGGGTCATAAAAGTGGTGAAGCTTCGATTGCATCGTTTTGGCCCACATCTTGAATTTTTTCACCCCTCCTGACAAAACTGCTGCTTGAGCCATTCCTGTTAAAACATCTGGCAGAAACAAAGCAAAGGTTTCTGAAAGTATGCTGCCAATTTTCATGGTTTGGTCAGACTTCTCCAGTGCCTTATGTCGGGAAAGGTATACGTCTGTTGTTTGGGGACAGTTGCATAGGTGTTCCTTTTCTATTTTTTACAAATGTAACATTCTGGCTAGGGGGCTCTCAAACAGCAAAGCACAGAACAGGAAGTCGGATCAACCAATCAGCACATGGGATGCGTGCCTTTGCACAACACGCAGTTAGGAGTTGTTGGGAGGTCTGCCTCCATCTGCAAGCTACGCTTACCCATCAATCCCCTTGCACAGTGGTGGGATTCAGCTGGTTCACACCACTTTGGCAGAACCGGTAGCTAGTTTTTTGTTACCCAGGCCCAGAATGGACTTCTGGAAGTGGCATCCACACAGAGAACCGGTTGTTCGCATATTTGAACCCCACCACTGCCCTCGCAACATAGGTAGGTGGCGATGGTTACATGCATTTATGGGCAACTCTAAATCAGCCTTGGGAAGCTGAACAAATAATTTGAGCCTACATGGGTTATCTTCCTGTTTTCATTCTATCTCCAGGCCTGACTGGCAATAGAAGCTTAGCCCAAAGTGCAGCTATTCTTACTGTGAAATGAGAGATGCTTGAGGAAGGAGCAACGGGTAGAAGCTCATCAGATCCAATCTTGAAAATAAGGAGGAATTCCCTGGCAGTGAGAACAATTGATCAGTGGAACAGCTTGCCTCCAGGAGTCGTGGGTGCTCCAACACTGGAGTTTTTAAAGAAGAGACTGGACAACCATTTGTCTGGAATGATATAGGGCAGGGGTAGGCAACCTTGGCTCTTTTATGACTCGTGGACTTCAACTCCCAGAATTCCTGGCTCAGGAATTCTGGGAGTTGAAGTCCACGAGTCATAAAAGAGCCAAGGTTGCCTACCCCTGGTATAGGGTCTCCTGCTTGAGCTGGGGGTTGAACTAGAAGACCTCCAAGGTCTCTTCTAGCTCTAGGATTCTGTGATTCTAACATATACCAGAGGTTACATCATGTATCATATTGATGGGCTATCAGATGTAACTGAAGTTTGTTTATTTTGATTTTAAATTAGGGCTGTGCTGGAGATTTTTCCAGTGAATATCAGGGGTTAAAAACAAGAAAGGGGGAAAACATTAAAAAAAACCCTGACAAAGCCAGCATGATTTGTGAATCTGTTTATGTATATAAATTTCTCCTTGTTTTTTTTAAATCAGGACACTTGCCTTGATGAGAAGATGAACAGTAGCTGCTACTTCCTATTACTTTTCATGTCTTAACAAGTTGAACAGCTGCTCCTTCAAAGTGACAGCTGCAATTCACATTTCCCATCCAACACTCCCTTTAATGATATTAAATCATTGCTGCGGAAAGAGGTACATCGGCCCCAGATTCATTCCAGCTAGATGACTGCATGAATGAAGTGTCATCATCACTGTTGGAAGGTGTGGACAAGGCCATGGAAAGAAAGGAAGAAAGAAAGAAAGAAAGAAAGAAAGAAAGAGAAAGAGAGAGAAAGAAAGAAAGAAAGAAAGAAAGAAAGAAAGAAAGAAAGAAAGAAAGAAAGAAAGAAAGAAAGAAAGAAAGAAGAGAGAGAGTTCTACCAGGACATTCACCACCAGTTCATTATCCCTCTTTTATTTAAAATTTTACTTAAATTTCCAGGCACTGATAATTTTTATTTGCACAATTAAATAATCAAGATAAACTTATTTCTCTAAAAGTCTCAAAACTCTGCTACATTATGCATAAGCTTCACCCACAAATGTTCTGCTAATAGTTCTTGTTGCTAAAGGATAGTTTTATCTTGGTTTTATTGATTATATTCTTATCGGTCAATGACCAAAATAAAGTTCTGCCCATCTGCGCAACTCTGAAGCAGGGAAGGATTTCAACCC
>NW_015396184.1:0-5740 GCF_001527695.2 Protobothrops mucrosquamatus
GGACAGTTTAAATAGGAAGGCAATAGCAACCAGTTTGATATTGTTCCAAGAAAACAACAGAGATCACCGACCAGAAGTTAAAGTGGACTTGAAGAGGATTTTCTTAAATCGTTTTGGAGGTATAACTAATAATTGCTATATAATTTAACACATTTGTTATCCAAACATGGAATGTTCAAGATAACCCCACTTTACTGTCGTGGAATCCTTGATAAAGAAGTATAATGATCTAAGAACAATTAAGCAGAATGCATGCCTTTCTTCTTCTTCTTGCTGTGTTCTCTTTTTATGCTAATCAGATGTGTTTTTATACACAAAGCACATGTTCTATTTTGTTTTAATCTATATTGTGAGGGGCTACTGCCATACAGTGCAGTTCACTGTGGCGTCTCTGCAGCTGCAGAAAGTGCAGGTTCAGATAGTAATGGGAACGTATAGAGCTTCTAAACTTCTAAAGAGGAAAACAACTTTTCAGCACAGTGTGCCCAACCCAAAGCTCCTTTCCACCAAGAGAGGCCCCTGCGATCCCTCCCTCCCACCCACCCCCAGTGAGCCTGGCTGCGGGCAGCCCCCAGCACTTCATCAAGAGAGGTCAGGAGGGGAAGGGTAGCTTGCCCTTGCGTTTGTCCCTATTATAAAGCTATATTTAAACGAGCAAGAGAAATTCTTCTGGATTTGTTAACAGCAGGAGCAACTCTGTTCTAGTTTTAAGACCCTGGAATTGCTAATCTGTTCTCTAAGTTTATCATAAAGAGATACTGCTAGTCTTCTTTAAAACCCTCTTTCTTTAACACAGAAATGCTAAGTTGTATGCAGATTCAGCTACTTTTCATTTATTCTGTATAATTGTATTTATATAATAAAATAGATATTTATGGGTGGCTATTTTATACTGTTTGCCACTATATTTGAAGCTATTACTGCACAGCAATATGCACTATAACAAGAAGTTAAAAACAATATAAAAGCAATGTATTTGTGCAAAAGGACTGGAGGATTTCATATTAATTCAATAAAGCGTTCTAAATAATTATTTTAAACAATACCGGTAGTCCTCGACTTAACAACCACAACTGGGACCAGAACTTCCATAGCTAAGCAAGATGGTTGTTAAGTACCGGTAAGTCATGCCCAATTTTGTAACCTTTTTTGCCATGGTTGTTAAGCGAATCACTTCAGTTGTTAAATGAATCGTTAAGAAAATCTTAAGTTGGAAAAGTTGCAAATGGTGATCCTGGGATGATACAATAGTCATAAGTGTGAGGATTGGTCGCAAGTCACTTTTTTCAGCCCCTGTAAGTTCAAATGGTCACTAACTCATATGGTAGTAAATCAGGGACTACCTGTATATGCATCCATTGTGGATAATATGAACCTCACTGATGTTTAAGTAGTGCTGAAAAAGCCAACCATCTATTTGCAGAAACACAATGCCAAATTTACCCCATCAGTAATCCATATATTAAGAGGTCACCGTGTTTTATGCAGTACTTTTGAATTGTCCACAAACATCATAGTGCTTCTCCTACCACTAGCTGGCACTTATTGCACTCCAGCATTTAAAAACAAATTCTCAAAACTTATTTAAAAATAACTACAGCTCGCCCTCACGACCACAATGGAGCCCAACATTTATGTTGTGAAGTGAGATATTTGCCAAGTGAGTTTTGCCCCATTTTACAACCTTTCTTGCCACGGTTGTTAACTGATTCACTACAGGTGTTCAATCAGTAACACGCTTGTTAAGTGAATCTGGCTTCCCCATTGACTTTGCTTGTCAGGAGGGTCGCAAACGGGGATCACATTACCCCAGGACACTGCAAGTATCACAAATATGAGTCAGTTGTCAAGCATCCAAATTTTGATCACATGACCATGGGGGATGCTGCAATGGTCGTAAGTGTGAAAAACGGCCATAAATCACTTGTCAACGCTGCTAACATTGACTGTTCTTGCTTTGACAACATATGGAGATGCAGCCATTTTCCTTTATGTTTTACTCTTAGAGTTAGAATTAAATGATACTGGAGGAAGGGGGAGGAAAGCGTTTGGGAGTTTAGTTAGACAAAACAATAATGTATCACGGTGGCAACCAAGCTTCTTTATAATAAGAGATGATAAGAACTGGCCCGGTTGTAGAATTGGTGGGAAAGCCAGTATTTCAAACTAATTGGAGAATGTGATTTATGACTGTTAGTCGGAGGAGGGAATTGGGCTCTGATACTATGTGGTTAGGGGAGGGGAAACCAGATTTTGGCTTGGACTATGTACCTGCCGATGTGTTGCTACTCGAATAAAGATTCTTTAAGGTAAACAATGCCTCGAAGTTCTTTGAAGAGTCTCATCTGTCGGAACCATGACATCACTTTTTTCAATGCCGTTGTAACTTCAAATGGTCATTAAATGATCTGTGGTAAATCAAGGACTACCTGTATTCTGTATTGGCCACAGCTTTTGTACAGCTCTTTAAATTAATCAAAATGTGAGACTTCCGAGGTGTAAGAAAACTAGTGGGCAGACAGTATATTTATTTACTTATTTAATACATTTATTGGCTGTCCATCTTACCACAGGGTAATTCTGGGTGGCTTACAATGGTTAAAAAGAATAAAACAACACAAAACCTATATATAATACAAATGGAATATTATAAAAATACAAATTCTCAACCCTAACTAAAAGATGGGGAGGGAGAGAGTAAGAGGGGTGGGGTGGGAGGTGGGATCTATTATTAATCTATCAATGTGAAGCTCCCCTATTGGTGCCCCAAGCCAACTGGCAGAGCAAAGTCTTTAAGCTCTTGTGGAAGAGCAGGAGGACAGGAGCAGAGAAGGCTCTTCTCCTGGATCCCGCCAGCTGGAATACCCTGGCCAATGAGGCCCGCAGCATGCTGCCTCAGCCAGCATGAATGGGCCAATTCCATTGCGATGAGACAGTCCCTCAAGTAATCTGGACCCGTGCCATGAAGTGCTTTAAAGGTGGTTATCAACACCTTGAATTGCACCCAGAAGCAAAATGGCAGCCTGTAAAGCTCGTAGAGCAATGGTATTACATTGGCCGCTCTTGGGGCCTCAAAAGCTGCCCACACCACTGCAATTGCACCAGCTGTACTTTCTAAATACTCTTCAAGGGTAGCCCCACGTAGAATGCGATGCAATAGTCCAAATGCGAGATGACTAGGGCTTGAATGACTAAGCCCAGGGACTATTGATCCAGGAAAGGCCACAACTTTCTGTCATCATTGGTAGACAGTGGTTGTTGTATTGGGGTTGAATGTTCCAGATATAACTTAGATATTTTTAATTAATTGATTCCCTTTTTGAAAATTAACAAGCATTTTGCAGAGTTTTAATTTTAAATAAGTTCATAGCATTCTTGATGTTCCCTCTCATTGGACCCTGGCGTTGACAACCAGAGAGAACACTATGACCAAAATTTGTTTCCCTTTGCCCATAGTAATAGTGTACTGACATTGTTAAATGAAGGGGGTGTTGGTAAATCAGCATGAGAAGCATTTCTGTACATTTGCATACAAGCTATTAAGATGATAAAAATGCTACCCAGATCTGTTTGAATCACCCTCTCCTGGCTTAACCATTTCAAATTCCAGCTTGCCATGAGCAGTTCTATTCTTTTTCTTCAAGAAGAAGAAAACTATTTTGTTCATTCCTGTGTTTCATGTTTACTTTGAGGTGAAGGCTTAAACTCTCCAGTTCATTTCTTGTCTAATAGTAAAAAAAAATCAGTCCTTCAATGCTAATTAAGTGGAAGCTGAATTTATGTTCGTTTCTGGTGTGCAGCAATTGGCTGCCATAATACAGTTCCCTACAGGCAAATCCAAATAATACTTGGCACTGAATTTAGAGTGGTTGAGCAAGAGGATCCAATATATGGTAGCCACCTGTCACAAAAGGGAAGCAAATAATGGCTCTCAACTGCCAGACAGGATGGGCAGAGGAATGCGGCTGGCACCAGTATAAAGCAACCAAATTCTTGGGTAGGACAGGAAATCATCAGTGTTTGGCTGTGCATAGTTATTTGAAACAGAGAAACATTAACCATTTTCACATGAGAGCACCATCATATTCCAAAAGAAAAATAATAAAAAGTCTGTAGTATTTCTCACATGTGCATAAAAGGACAACATGTCCAAAGTGAACAACATGTCCACTTAAATTAAGGAAAAGGGGATCTCTCTCTCTGCTTGAATCCTGAATAAGCATGTGTGATTTGGCGCTGAGCAAAAAAGATACCGTATTTTCCGGCGTATAAGACAACTGGGCATATAAGACGACCCCCAACTTTTCCAGTTAAAATATAGAGTTTGAGCGAGAGAGAGGGGGGGGAGAGAAAACTTGATGAGTAATATGCCAAACCACATGTGTAAAGGAATAAAATAGAATACCCGTATTTTCCGGCGTATAAGACGACTGGGCGTATAAGACGACCCCCGACTTTTGAGAAGATTTTCAGGGTTTAGAAAGTCATCCTATACGCCGGAAAATACGGTATATTTTGGACTAAATGAAACATGAAATTTAATTAGGATTGTATTGCAGCATCAGGTAATAGGATATTTCTGAGGCAACATTATATATTCTTCAACAAGAACAAGTCTCTTCTTCCTCTTAGAGTAACTAAAAATGGTCACTGCTCAGTAAATTTTTATTCTACATCTTAGGCTATTGTCTAATTTATCTACGTATATTATATAGAATTCTTTGATATATATCTATGCATATATTGCCAGAATGTGAAAGACTCTTGGTGATTTACAACTTTAAAAACATACAAAAAGAATTCAAACAAAAAACACAAAACAATAGAAAATATTTATAATTATTAATAATATCATCCAGCATGAGATGACATCAACTTTCAAAAGCTTTAACAGAATAACAGAATTGGAAGGGAGCTTGGAGGTCTTCTAGTCCAACCCCCTGCTCAGGCAGGAAGCCCTATACCAGGGGTGTCAAACTGCCGGCCCGCGGGCCGGACGCATCATATGGAAACCGCGACCACTCCATTGCTGGCAATGGCAAAACCAGCCCAATACATTGTGTGACATCACGTGACGTCGCGAGTTTGACATGTCTGCCCTATACCATTTCAGACAAATGGTTGTCCAATCTCTTCTTAAAAACCTCCAGTGATGGAGCACCCATAACTTCTGGAGGCAAGTCATTCCACTGATTAATTGTTCTGTCAGGAAATTTCTCCTTAGTTCTAGCTTGCTTCTCTCCATTCATTGTTTCTTGTCCTGCTTTCAGGTGCTTTGGACAATAGGTTGACACCCCCCTTCTTTATGGCAGCCCCTTAGATATTGGAACACTTATATCATGTGACCCCAGTACTTCTTTTCATTAAACTAAGCATACCCGATTCCTGCAACTGTTTTTCATATGTTTTAGCCTCTAGTCCCCTAATAATCTTTGTTGCCCTTCTCTGTACTCTTTCTAGAGTCTCAATATCTTTTTTATTTCATGGCAACCAAACCTGGATGCACTATTCCAACTGTAGTTTTACCAAGGCATTATAAAGTGGTATTAACACTTCACATGACTTTATCCTTTTGTTAATATAGCCTAGGATTGTGTTGGCCTTTTTAGCAGCTGCCGTACACTACTGGCTCATATTTAAGTCCAAGATCCCTCTTGCAGTTACTATTATTGAGCCAGATACTACCTATACTATACCTGTGCGTTTGGTTTTTCTTGCCTAAATGTAGAACCTTACTTTG
>NW_015396184.1:5825-8628 GCF_001527695.2 Protobothrops mucrosquamatus
GGGTCACTTCTACCTGAGGAAGAGAATAATCCCTCAGATGCCAATGGCTCAAGCTATTAAGAGCTTTAAAGATCAAAAGCAACATTTGGAATTGTATCAAAAGCATTTAGATAGCAAATAAAACATCTACACCTCTTATAATAGCTTTCACCCATCAGACAGGCTTAGGATACAGGAGGATCTGGACAGACTTGAACACTAGGCGCTATCTAACAAAATGAAATTCAATGGTGAAAAAAGTAAGGTTCTACATTTAGGCAAGAAAAACCAAATGTACAGGTATCGTATAGGGGGTACCATGCTCAAGACTTGGTTATTCCAGCTTGCAGGACTGGCCTAGGGTAATTTTTAGGGGGGTTTTAATTATATTTTAAATTCGACAAATATTTAAATATTCTTTTTAATTAATTTTAAATTTGTATTGTTTTGTATGTATTTTAAATAGATTGTCAGCCGCCCTGAGTCCTACGGGAGAAGGGCGGGATATAAATCCAAATATAAATAAATATAAATAAATAAAATAGTAGTAACTGCGAGAGGGACCTCAGAGTCCTAATGGACAATCATTTAAATATGAGCCAGCAGTGTGCTGCAGCTGCCAAAAAAGCCAACACAGTGCTAGGCTGCATTAATAGAGGGATAGAATCAAGATCACGTGAAGTATTAATACCACACTTAGAATACTGCATCCAGTTTTGGTCACCACGATGTAAAAAAGATGTTGAGACTCTAGAAAGAGTACAGAGAAGAGCAACAAAGATGATTAGGGGACTGGAGATTAAAACATATAAGGAACGGTTGCTGGAATTGGGTCTGTCTAGTTTAATGAAGAGAAGAACGAGGGGGGACATGATAGCAGTGTTCCAATATCTCAGGGGCTGCCACAAAGAAGAGGAAGTCAAGCTATTCTCCAAAGCGCCTGAAGGCAGGACAAGAAGCAACGGATGGAAACTAATCAAGCAGAGAAGCAACCTAGAACTAAGGAGAAACTTCCTGACAGTTAGAACAATTAACCAGTGGAACAACCTGCCTCCAGAAGCGGTGAATGCGCCAACACTGGAAGTTTTTAAGAAGAAACTGGACAGCCATTTGTCCGAAATGGTATAGGGTTTCCTGCCTGAGCAGGGGGTTGGACTAGATGACCTCTGAGGCCCCTTCCAACTTTATCATCATCATCATCATCATCATCATCATCATCATCATTATTATTATTATTATTATTATTATTATTATTATTATTATCCATAAGTTGTAACAAGAGTTACAGCTTCTGAGGACCCTCAAAAGTACATACTACCAAAGCAGCCTATTTTGGGGTTGGGGATGCTGAAGAGGACATGAGTTATAGAGGGAAAACGTATGCAGGAATCATAGCAATATACCCATATCCACATCCATTTTTAAATTATTTGCTGCTGTTTTGATATGCAGCTTTCCTGATAAAACATTAATAAAACTCCTTAAAACAGCTTTATTTTATCGGTGCTAATTAAGGCAAGGTGGCACAGTTAGCCTTTCGAATTAGGACTGGGGTAACTGCTTAGACTTAAATCCCCACTGGGGGCCAACTATATAATACACAAAATACGCATTGTGCCACTGCCCTTCTGGCTTTCATGTTTCCCCATTCTGTCATACAAATACACAATGGCCTGATCCAAATCAGGGCCACTTCAAAGGAAAACATCCTCTTTCCCGCCAGCCTCTTTGTTTATAAACATTCCAACAGCATCCTGGCACACAGGCCAGGAATTATTTGAAAAAAGCAAGAAAATCCACTTGTGCCAGTAATAGTTTAGAAAAAGAGCTGAGCTCATGCAGGTGACACTGAGGGCAGTGGAAATTTTATAAGATGTACTTACATTAGAGCAGTGTTCCTCCACCTTGGCCAATTTAAGATATGTGGACTCCCAGAATTCCCCAGCAAGAGTGCCGTCTGCTGAAGGCCACACATTACTTAAACTGGCCAAGGGGAAAAAGCACTGCCTTGCAAAAAATGAAAAGTAGCTGCATGACACACATTTTACATCTCGGGTAGTTTACATGTACGGGCAGTCCTCGACTTACAACAGTTCATTTAGTGACTGTTCAAAGTTACAATGGCACTGAAAAAAGCGACTTATGACCGTTTCCCACAATTACAGCATCCCCACGGTCATGTGATCAAAATTCAGATCTTGGCAACTGATTCATGTTTATGGCGGTTACAGTGTCCCAGGGTCATGTGATCGCCTTTTGCAATCTTCTGACGAGCAAAGCCACGGGGGGAAGCTTAATTTCACTTAACAAGGGTGTTACTAATTTAACAACTGCAGTGATTCACTTAACAACTGTCTCACTTAGCAACAGAAATTGTGGTTGTAAGTCAAGAACTACCTGTACAAGGTTCGCTGGGCTGACAGCCTGTTTTCTCAGCCTAACCTATCCCACAGGATCATTTTTCGCAATACGCATACTACCTTGGGGAAGAGGGAGAAACCCTAATCAGAGAAGAGCGAAAAGAAAGAAAGAAAGAAAGAAAGAAAGAAAGAAAGAAAGAAAGAAAGAAAGAAAGAAAGAAAGAAAGAAAGAAAGAAAGAAAGAAAGAAAGAAAGAAAGAGAAAGCTCCATTCCCTTCCTGGAGGCCCCTTTCCCTGACAGAGGCCCCTGCACTGACTCCCTCCTTCTCTCCTGCTTGAATGGGTCTGGCTGCAGGCAATTCCCAGCACTTCAAGAAGGGTCATGAGGGGAAGGGTAGCTTGCCCTTGCCTTTGTTCTTATTACTGGGCTACATTTAAACAAACATTTATTCTGGGTTTATGGA
>NW_015396185.1:0-8628 GCF_001527695.2 Protobothrops mucrosquamatus
AGACTGGACAGCCATTTGTCCGAAATGGTGTAGGGTTTCCTGCCTGAGCAGGGGGTTGGACTCGATGACCTCCAAGGTCCCTTCCAACTTTATTATTATTATTATTATTATTATTATTATTATTATTATTATTATTATTATTATTATTATTATTATTATTATTATTATTATTATTATTATTATTATTATTATTATTATTTCAAAGCCTATAAGTCAATCTTTCCATCCAGCCATCCACCTCAGCTGCTTTTCCTCCAAGGCATTTTATGTAGTTCTCCTCTAGGTTTTATTCTCAAGAATTGGCTGAGATGTAGGTTAAGATGTGGAGACATTCAATTAGTCTCACGGCTGCATGGAGATTTACGGACCCTTTAGGTAAGGCTTCAACCATTACATCCCATTGACACACCAACTCTATTTTCAGAGAAGTGAGACAGATGCCCTAGATGTCACAAACCCAGCATGAAGATCTTATATTTTTTTTTCTTCCTGAACAAGTGGATTTTAAAAGCATGCTGATCCCCAACACGGAATATTTACTTATATTGGGGTAAGCAGGCCAATGCAATTCTACGCTGGAGTTACAAGAGGTCTCTGGCCCTGCTCACGAGACAGAAGGATGCTATTCTGCTTTTGTCATACTAATGTACCATATCCAAAGGTGGCCACTGCAGTTTGAGATCCTGGCAAACTGGAACACATCATAATAAAGCAACCCAGGAACTGGAGATCAGACAAACTGGAAGGATTTGTCAAAAGTGAAGACGGGAATATTTTGCGATGGAAAATGTCAGTCTCCTCTAAGAAGAAAAACAGCTGACAAACAACTGCGTGGTTCTTTCCCTTTGTCTTCTACTGGGGTTCAAAATTACAGAAGAAGAGAATATTGGTTGAACATTAAGAAAGGCAAAAAAGGTCATAGAATTGGCTATGACTCATTCAACAACTGCCTGGTGTAAGAATCAAAATTCTGGTCGCAACTGCCCAACCGTGATGGTGCGGGATTTGGGAACGGTTAGAATGTTGTCATAAGAAATGAAAAAAAAACTTTGAATACTTTTCAAAATGGCATCCATTGCAAGAATATTTAAAGCACAATCTTCTCATTTACTTCACAACAGGCAGTGTCTTTGCCACATAAAGTTGGGGAGACGTGCTGAAATACAGCCACCACAATATATTACTTCTTTCTTAAACAACAAATGTATTGAAATGTGGCATACTGTCCTGCAGCTATTTGTCCCATTAAAATCATAAATCCCCTTTTTTTTTAATTAACAGCCTCTATTTATTTATTTTGACAGGGTTGGTAACAATCATTAATGTTCATTTGCATAATTGGCTGCAGGGCTATTGAACGATGGAGATAGCAGTACTAAGATTCACAACCTCAAATGCCCTACAACAGAAGAGGGAATATCCCTCTTTCTGCTAATGGACACATTCTGGTGGGGAGAATTATGAGGAAGGATTGTGGGTAAGAGATGAGTGAAGCTCGAGCAGGCAGTAGGTAGACCTAGAATCAAAAGTGCGTAGATTCTGGGAGTTAGAGTCCACCCATCTTGAAGTTGCCCAGACTCAAAAAAACTGGCCTGGACTAGCTTGCCTCCTGGAGTTGTGGGTTCTGCTCCATCCCTTCCAGCCCTGTGATTCCATGTTTTATGTTCTAGATCAGGGGTCCCTAACCAGCAGTCCATGGACCGGTACTGGGCCGCGGCATGCCAGAAACCGGTCTGCACAAACAAGCGAAGCCCCATCCATGGGATGCAGGCAGCACACAAAACCACGCACCCTCTGGTCCGTGGAAAAACCTCTCTCCACGGAACCGGTCCCTGGTGCCCAAAAGGTTGGGGACCTCTGCCATAAAGCATAGTTTGCAAATCAACTTCTGGAGCAGAGACAGGAAATCCCTCCAACATACGAAAATATCAAAACACCCTTTTCTGTTTGCAATCGCAGCAGATATTCACCTTTGGAAGAAGTCCCTAGTATAATCTGAATTTTTTCCTGACATAGCTGAATAGGCAGATTAATCTTGATTTCTACATTACAAGCCCCCCAAAAAGAGAAAAGATTTAAAAATGTGACACCGAGCAATGCAGAGGAGAAAAATAATTACAGCCATCTTTGAACGCACCGAAGAATTGTCACTGGGTTCCGTCTGCTGCTTCTGTGTGTGTAATTCACTTGACAAAGCCGATGTTATGGAAAGGTCACCCCCGTCTCCTCCTCCCTGTTTCAAATGATCTCTCTGATTAACTTGAAATAACGAGACACACGCCAAGCGCCCATTGCAGGAGAGCGCCAAGCATGGCTGTCATTGTTTCAACCAAAATTTCCAGGTCACGCTAAACAGAGCAATCCAACAGCTGGACTAGTTTCCTGTTCTGGGTATCATCAAGAGGAAGAAGGGCGTTTTACTGACAACATTGATCTGGAAGATGATCTTATAACATTTCAAGCAAGAGGTTTTCGCTTTCTCCGCCCCACTTTTTTTTTCTTTTTTGGAGTCAGATGTACTTGATTATATATTGTTCGTCAGGATTTCCATTGAAGAAATAAACCGTTTTTTAAACGCAAAAGTAACTCGGTGCAGCTGAAGCCTTCTGCTGTTTCTAAATGTTTCTTTTGCACCAAATTTCTGTTCTGTTTTTCTGCCTGGGAGCTCAGAGTGACTTAAAGTCATCTCCTGTTTTGACCTATGAACTTCTTTAGGTGATTGTATCTCAGCTTAATCATCGGAAGCTACAGTACATGGAACTACACATCTGGTTTAGGTGAGCTTACCCATCACCCATACTAAAGGGCACTTCATGATTTGTTTAGCTATGGGTTTATTGACTAAGCCATCACACAACATGGTAAACACCATAAAGCAGGGGTCCTCAACCCCCAGTTCGTGGACCAGTACCGGTCCGTGGCATGCCAGCAACCGGTCCGCACAAAAAAGCAAAGCCCCGTCAGCGGGATGCAGGCAGCACACAAAACCACACACCCTCTGGTCCGCGGAAAAACCTTTCTCCACGGAACCGGTCCCAAAAGGTTGGGGACCTCTGCCATAAAGCATAGTTTGCAAACCACAGTGGGTTTGCTAGGTACTTAGGCCAAATGTGTTTTAAAACTTGGTACACAGAACATTTCTGATCAGAAAAATGAGAGTGATATTCTACTCAAGCCATGCAAAACATGGTGACAGATGTTTAAAGATGACTTACGGACAGAGGACGTCAAATGGGAAGATGCCAAAGGTGCTGCCGCAGATGGGATTCATTGGAAGCAGCTTGCAGCCCTATGCCCTTTGCGTGAAAGGAACCAATGATGGCGATGATGATCATTCTACTCAAGAAATATCCAGCAAGTCCAATATGTGGGAATGACCTTCAGAGGAGGAGGAGGAGGAACCTTTCAATGAATTGAAACTAGAGTCTTCTGGAACAAGAGAGGCGCACATCAGTGCCTCTCCCAATTTTGCTGAATTTCAACTCCAGAGTCTCTGCTGTATGGGAGGGATGATGGATTTTGGCATGCAGAAACATCTGGAGGGGCACAGATCCTCAAATCAGAGGCAGAGCTCTATCTTTGAACCTTGATCCAAGGCCAGGTCACTGGGACTTCACTGGGTCTTATTATATCCCTGAAACGGTCTCCCTGTTTTCAAGCAGTTCTCCAATCAACCCTACTCCTCATCCGTCCAAATTCTAAGAGTTAAGCTGCAGACATGTTTGTGAGTGGCATCTCCATACTTGACATTCAGAAAGTAACTTGCAATAAAGCTGATTTAGAGACACAGAATAATCATCCATCAATCAGAGAAGTATTTTTGATGCTTCTGAGTTAATGATCATGCCAGCCACCCTCCATTTCATTCACCCTGTTGCAACTGGGGCTGGAGAAGGATGAATGCAGACACACACACACACACACACACACACACAATCACGCACAAGGCATAAATAATTCATGGATCTTTAACCTCTCAGCTCCTGGAAAGCATCCACGGTGCCTCTAAACAGCTCTCAAGAAATGCCGGTTATCATTTATTTAACACATATATCGCCAAAGTCCAAGGAGTTGAGGTTTAGAAGTAATGTCAACAGACAAAGGATCATACTTAGGAGTCACCGGCCTCTTTTTCCCTGAGGCAAAAGACAATGGGAATTCATTCAAGTCCATTCTATTATTCATGGGGAAAACTGCCGATCACAGCTCCAGAATGAAGTGAAGTTGCTCGGAATAAGGGGTTTGAAATATCTTGAAATTAAACTGCTGGTTATTAGTCAGGATTTCAAGAATTCTCATTTAAAAGAACCCGAAGCAATTTTTAATAATAAAAAAAAAAGAATGCAGAAAAGCCATACTGAATCCTTGATGGAGCATTTAGAAAAACAGTCCTTATTTCTCCAATGAAGAATAAGATGTTTCGTGTCTGCTTGGATAAAATGGAAGAATGAAGAAAATAATGACCCAAAACCAAGGTTAAGATGTCACATTAGCACTGGACTGACACAGTTTACTGTGTAGACACAAACTGAAGCTAGCTACATAGTCTAGCCAGTGGTTCTCAACCTTTTTAATGCCGTGACCCCAACTGGTCGTAAGTCGAGGACTAAACCGGTTGTAAGTCAAGGACTAAACCAGTTGTAAGTCGAGGACTAAACCGGTCGTAAGTCGAGGAATACCCAACCGGTCGTAAGTCGAGGACTTTCCCTGCCCGGGAGTGCCGCACATGCGTGATTCCGCCACCTGCGCCAGCCGAGGCATAGCTGGCAAGCAGCAGAGACGGAGCAGACCGACCACCAGCTGGCCCAGCTCAAGGGAGGTAAGGCACCCGCCAGAAAAGGGGAAAAATGGCGGACAGCCTTGCTTGGCGACCCCTGTGAAATGGTTGATCGACCCCAAATGGGGTCGCGACCCATAGGTTGAGAACCGCTAGTCTAGCCATTGGCTTTCAATCATGGGTCATTGAATCAACCACAATTATCTTGAGTTCACGCAGTATACAAAATCATAAGCCAACGTTTAAAAGCCACAATATAGTTGAGTTCATTTATTTTGTTAAACCAAACCGCACACTGGCTCTGCACAATATCCATCAGCTTGTCCAATTACTTACACTTGACGAGTTTTCATCCAAATGTTTAGTCATTAACTGCTTCCTTGCAATTTCCATGCTGTCATTTCAAATCCTGCTTTCCAGAGGAACATCAAAACAAGTTCTGCAAGAATGCTACCAAGTCTTTTTAAAACTGGCTCATTTTCCAGAGTAAACTTCTCCAAGCCTTCAGCCATTCTACGTAAGACAACTTCAGACTTTCCTTCTCCTGGACAAGCTAGGGTCACATGTGGCTGAATAAATGATTGACAGCAACAGATTTCTTGGCAACCCCTGGAAGCTCACAAATTCTACCTTCCACACTAGTTTTTCAATGAATTCTTTTCCAAATGTCTGTGTGGTAATATGATAACCAGGATGACACTGAACTACTGAATCAGAAGAACTATTTCATTGACTTCCAATTATCCTCACCTTCCTGATCTTTTGCATCTAACATGCTTGAGGACCATGGACCAGCTCCTGTTATTCATACTTCATTCAAAGGGACAATTGAGCAGCCCTCAAACTTCATCAATTTCCTCCTGAAAACCTCTGTTTGATGTGTGGGATCCTTGGTTTGCTCTGAGCATCATTACTGATGCTATTACCTAGTTTGGTAATGAAATGTCTGTAAGAAATATCTGTAAGAAAACAACCAAGCTCAGAGTGCACCAAGAACCCCACAGTTCAACTCTGAGCTACAAATACTCTCTACTATCGGTTCCACTGTTTGATCCCCGATAAAGTTGCTTGCTGGTCTTACACGGATAAACAAGACTCTAGGCAATTTTCCAGGGGGATCCAACCTCAAAAGAACTTACATTCTTTATATTGAGAGTGGCCAATCTGTACTTTTCATGAACAAAATAGTGAACAGTTTGGATCTGAGAAATACCAAATTCAAAGAACTAAAACGGTGGCATTTCTTTTCTAACATTGTGAAATATTTAATAGGCAAGGACATGAGTAGTGGTAGAAAGACGTATTTGAAAGGGCATCACGCAATACAGTAATGGTTTTTAAAATAGTATTCCTTAATCAAGAATTTCCACTTTCCTAGCCTACCCAAAAAATCAAACTGGCTAGAAATGCCAAGAATTGCAGTCCTAATCCCCAGATTGGGGAAAAAACTGCTTTAGGGCACATATCTCAAGTTGAGAGAAACGTTTATTTCCTAGCACTGTTGCTTAAAAACTTTATTCAGATGCTGTACATAATTAAGACCCCTTCTGATCCACTGGATGAATACCTTTCTTAGCAGAATAGCAGAGTTGGAAGGGACCTGCACCATTTCAGACAAATGGCTGTCCAGTCTATTCTTAAAGATTTCCAGTGTTGGAGCATCCACAACTTCTGAAGGCAAATTGTTCCATTGGTTAATTGCTCTCACTGTCAGAAAAAATCTCTTTAATTCTAGATTACTTCTCTCCTTGATTACTTTCCATCCGTTGCTTCTTGTCCTGCCTAGTATTTAGCTGACAATTTTCTCAACTTACTATGTGGTCCTCTATTATGCAATGGGTCCGTGTCCAAAAATATTTTTTAATAAAACATTAAAGGAACAACCAAAGGGAATAAATAGCATGTAATGTTAAAAGGTTGCAGTTGATGGGGTTTTGTTTTGTATTTGGGTGTGATTTGGGTTCTTCTTCCTTACCCTTAATTGCACACAGCTATCATAATTTTGTTTTTCACATTTAATTGCCTGGATCAGGTTGGTAGCTTCAACAAGATGTAAACAGGGGCATCGCTGCCACATTGTCTAACAGAATTCTCATGGGTTATTTCTACTCCCTATCTCACACTTCATTCTGTCAACCCAGTATCTCTCTCTCTCTCGAGATATATATATATATATCCTATTTAGACATAAAATCATCATGAAGCTCCATCTCTGTTTTTCTTTTTGCAAAGTGACAACGATATTAGTCTTCTATAAAGCCTTTTAAGCCATATCATAAAGTTGTGTTCATTTCATTTTGATAACAGTTTGACTAAGAGCAAAGTGTGGGGAATTAATATGGATGCTCAATCAAAGCTCACTAAAATAACTATTTTCTCCCACACAATGCTGCTGCAGAATTATCTTCCATTATCAAAAAGGTTTCTGAAAGCAGCTGTGATTAGAAGGGGGGGGGGAATACCTGAATTAATTTGCACCTAATATGTAAAGTGCTTGATAAATGTTTTGATAATATTTTAGGGCTTCAATCCTTCTCTGTTTTTTTCCCCTCCAGTATCTAATATCTATCTACTCCATCAGGAAACTTGAGACTGGCAGCAAGGTGCAAAAATCTGGGGTAAAACAAGCCTGTATCTTAATGAAATCAGTTGCACAAACACAAAACAAGCAAAACCATTTCATCGAAGTAAGCAATATACGATACTTGGGTTTGAAAAGAAATACAGATAGTATTCAACTTACAACTTACAACCAGTCGTTTAGTGACAGAAGTGGCAATGGCACTGAAAAGGTGCTTTGGAGAACAGCTTGACTCCCTCTTCTTTGGGGCAGCCCCTGAGATATTGGAGCACTGCTATCATGTCCCCCCTCGTCCTTCTCTTTGTTAAACTAGACATACCCAATTCCAGCAGCCGTTCCTTGTATGTTTTAGCCTCCAGTCCCCTAATCATCTTTGTTGCTCTTCTCTGGACTCTTTCTAGAGTCTCAACATCTTTTTTACATTGTGGTGACCAAAACTGGATGCATTGTTAAATGAATCCAGTTTTCTCCCATGGATTTTGCTTGTCGGAAGCCATCTGGGAAGGTTACAAATGATGATCACATGATCCTGCAGCCATCATAAATACCTACTCATTGACAAGCTCCCAAATTCTGATTACATGACTGTAGGGGTGCTGTGAGAAACATCCAGGGCAAGGATCAAGTCATAAGTCACATTTTTAAGTGTTGTTGTAACTTCAAACGAAACTAAATGAATGGTTGCAAGTCAAGGTGTCAGAGCATGCACAGTCTTATTGCGCTGAGGTAACCCAGGAGTAAATACAGTAAAGAGTGGTTTGTATTAAATGGTGGTTTATCACACACTATCTACAAATATGCACTAGAAGCAAAATACATACACACGGTGATAATTCAGCAAACTCCAATACACAACAATTACAGCAGGGAACGGACGAGAAAGACTCCAGCAATCTGGAGTTTTATTTGGATTCTTGAGCTGGATGTTGACAGTAAATTAATGGAGTAATTTCTCAAAATGTTAGACACATTCCAGCACAATAATATCATATCATACATAACTTAAGATTATTATTTTGAATTTCTGTGAAAAAAAAAAGAAAAAAGGCATTGAAGTAGGACAGACTTTTTACAGAAGACGTTCTATTTCCTTGCCTTGAACTTGCGACTGTCTGAAACTAAGAAAAGTTAATTTCTTCCATTTTTACTGCCTATCTGGGGCGCAAATTATTTCCATTTTGCAGATGACAAACCAGTTCCAATCAATATTTTAAAACTGAAGCAACAAACGTTACACACCCCTTGTGCACCAAAGTCAAAATTATATGTG
>NW_015396186.1:0-2761 GCF_001527695.2 Protobothrops mucrosquamatus
TCGAGGACTAAACCGGCCGTAAGTCGAGGACTACCCAACCGGTCGTAAGTTGAGGACTTTCCCTGCCCAGGAGCGCCGCGCATGCGTGGTTCCGCCCCCTGTGCAGGCCGAGGCGTAGCTGGCAAGCAGCAGAGACGGAGCAGGCCGACCACCAGCTGGCCCAGCCCAAGGGAGGTAAGGCACCTGCCGGAAAAGGGGGAAAAATGGCGGACAAAAAAAATGGCGGACAGCCTTGCTTGGCGACCCCCATGAAATGGTCGATTGACCCCAAAGGGGGTCCCGACCCACAGGTTGAGAACCACTGCTATAAGGTATCCTGGTTAGGAATGGGAATGGGGGGAAGCATAAAGGGCTTGATCGAGAGGAGGAGGAAGACATTTCCCAGCCTTGCTGAAACAGACAAAGTTACTATACATTCTCCTATGATGCAAAGAGTTCTTTTGTCAAGGAGTTCTATTGACCAAATCACTATAGGGAGCATCATCTACTTCTGGGACATTGTGAAAGTGTAACTCATTGAACTTTATAAACTTTTTTTTAGCAAGTCTCTGTTGTCTCTGGCCTACAGAGCCATTAGAAGTTCGGTGTCTCTGTTTCTTGCTGAAAGGGGAAAAGCCTGCTGCCAATGCTGGCTGGCTCTGGGTGGAACTGCAGAAGTTGGCCTGGCTGTTGGCTCTGCTCCTCTGCTCAGTTGTGGCTGTGCATGCTTCTGAACCCATTTCTCCCCCATCCCTACACTGCATTTCTGCAGGCTAGCTCTAGTCCCACATACTTTCCGAGTCATCTTTGCCCTGGTGTCTTTTGTTTTGCTCAGCTCTCACTTGCAACTTTTGCTTGCAGCATTGTCCTTTTCCTTCTCTAACACAATGTTGCTTCCAAATACTTGCTTTTGTACGTGAAGCATAGGTTTGGTCCAGCTAATTCTAATTCGGCTGCCTCCAGGTCCCAGAGGAAAAATAAAGAAAAAGGAAATAAGGCCTTGCACTGTCTGTATAAGGTTCTTCTCCCACAGATAGACAAGAATTTGCCAGAACATGAAAGACAGACTGGCAGACTCTAAATGCATTTTGTGAAGTAAGATAGCAATAGCACTTATATACCGCTTGAGAGTGCTTTACAGCTCGCTCTAAGAGGTTTACAGGGTCAGCATATTGCCTCCAATAATCTGGCTCCCCATTTTATGGACCTTGGAAGGATGGAAGACTGAGTCAACCTTGAGCTGCTGAGAATCAAATTGCTTGGCAGTTGGCAGAATTAGCCTGCAATACTGCATTACAACCACTGCGCCCCCACAGCTCAGAGATGGGAGGGACTAAGCTGGGAGTCACTTGGGATCAGAGTGGGTCCTTGCCTAATGACTGGTGGAATTCAGTTAACATTAACAATGGTATCGGAGTGCTGGAATTGCCATTCCTAAGTGATGCATTTATTTATTTAAAATATTTATATGGACACCCATCTTAAGCAATTTACCATTTTTACAATGACCATAAAACTAATAAATAAAATAATAATAAAAACAATAACAGTAAAGCATTAGAGAAAAATCCTGTGCTGTAATCATTCCCCTTGGGATGCCCCAAGCAAACTCAGCTACTTCCTTCCATACCTTCTACCCATACAATCCCAGGGCCTCAGTAAAAAGCCAGGTCTTAATGGCCTTCTGAAAGAGTAGAAAAGTAAGGGCCCGTCGAACTGTTAGTGCCAGAGTGTCCCACAAGAGTGACTGTGCAGTTTACAATAAAAACATAAAAGGTGAAATGAAATCATAAATAAATAAAAACACAAAAAATAAAACAGAATTAAGAACAAAGTTTAAATTAAAATATTACAGATTATAAAGGCGGAGGGAGCTCCCTCACATCACCAACTGCTTTGAGGATTTCGTATCACTCTTCAACCTCCATGCTAATTGGAAGAGCCAAGTCTTAACCCCTCTTTCAAAAGGCCAGAAGTGTGGGGGCCCATCTCACTGCTGTGGAAAAGATATTCCAAAGGATGAGGGCAATGGCAGAGAAGGTTCCCTTCCTGGATCCTGTCATTCAAAATTTTTTAACAGATGGGATCCACAGCATACCCTTTCTGCCTGACCAGATAGGACAGGATGATGCAATTGGACAAGATGGTTCCATAGGTAATCTGGTCCCATGGGATGAAGGCTTTAAAGCTGATAACCAACATCTTGGATTGAACCTGGAAGCAAAATGGCATCCAATGCAGCTCACATATTACAGACATTATATGTGCAGCTCGAGTGGCACTCAAAACTGCTCACACCACTGCATTCTGCACTAGCTGTAGCTTCCAGATACTCTTCAAGGGTAGTCCCATGTAGAGTTCATGGCAATAGCCCCATAACTAGGGTGTGAATGAAAGAAAGAAGGGCTTCTCAATCCAGGAAAGGTATAACTAGTGCAGAACAGCTGGATATTTGTACTTTCAGACTTGCAAGACTGATGTCAGTCTTCCTAGATAGAAAAAGACTGGATGGGCTAATTCTACATTACTGTAAGGTTACATTAACAGAAACCTATATGTATGAAATTACAAAATTACAAAATTACCCCAGGCCACCCCAACGATGCCCTTGACGTGATGGCCCGTTGCCTGGAGGCCGTACGGGTCTGGATGGGGAGGAACAGACTCAGGCTCAACCCTTCCAAGACCGAGTGGCTGTGGTTGCCGGCGTCTCGGCATAGTCAGCTGACGCCATCGCTGACTATAGGGGGCGAAACCTTGGCCCCCTCAGAGAGGGCGCGCA
>NW_015396186.1:5784-8627 GCF_001527695.2 Protobothrops mucrosquamatus
AAGAACTGGTCGGGTTTTGAGTTAAAGTTTAAATTTGTGGTATATAAAATTATGTGTTAATACGTAGAGAGATGTATATTTAGAACTTTAAATATGATAAGGAACGAATTACTAGGATCATGTATACTGGAACGTCATGTCATGTCCCTTTTTGTTTTAATTGTTTTGTCAATAAAATTTAAAAAAAAAAAAAAAAAATCACATGTCATCATATTTGGTAGCTGCTAATTGGGAGCAGTCTTGTAATACAGATTTCATACTATGCAGGATGACTGTACCTCTTTACATATCTTAATGCCAGGTGTAAACAACCAGATTCACACTTAAAGAATTCAATTAGCTTTTTATTGTTCAAGTTCTCAGATGATGGTTTGCACCTGTATAAGCACAGATAAGTTTCAACAGCATTCAGGGGGGTAAGACTTTGTCCTCTTGTGCCCACATAGGGATTCCAGATTAACTCCCTGTTTGACTCCTCTTCCTGGCTTGGGCAGTCTCTCTCCAATACTTACTTGCTCCTATAGACTATGAAATATCCTTTGTAAATCTGATTGTCATCAGAGGTATAGACTTCTAATATATACTCCAATGTATTTGGAAGTCATCAAATTGAGATTAAAGCAATTACATCGATTTTAAAATACACACAGCTTTCTCTTTTAAAAAATACTGTATGCTATCTTGAGTTTTATACAAATAGAAAAGCAGGATATATATTTGACAATAAATAAAAATGAGAGCTCTACTAAATTCTGGCCTTTCAACAGCTATTTGCACTGGCTAAGGAGCTTTTCTTTTTGAGTTCCCCAAATCATATCAATAACAATTATTAAAAACCTTCTCCCACCATTTTGAAAAAAAATATAATATACAAAAAAGACCATGAAGAATTAGATGGGCCAAACCAAGCTCACAATAAATCTCAGTGTTACTGTTTATACAGAAACAATTGAGTCTATAATGAGCTTAATTCATTTGATGGGTCATCCTCTTCCTGAAAAAAACAGGTTTGTAGAAGTTCTCCGGCTACTACTAGATCAGCAAGTAGAAACCATGGAAAAAGGCAAGGCCTTTGCTTAGCCTACTGTAACATACTAGTTGTGCACCTACGTGGATTGAGAACCCTTGGTAACCCTAGTATATGTTTTTATCATCATGCAGACTACATGTAACTGCCTTTAAACCAACTCAGAAAATGATATGAGGATTGATACTCAAATTAAACAGCAATTTTGCTGCATTGACACCCATATACATGTCTAGGGAATGAAATTCTTTAAAGCTCTCTTTACAAGAAATCAGAAGGACATGGACCCAAAGGCAAGTGTTTCATGAAGTGAAATACCTTACTTACTTATATCTTACTTATTGAACTAGGATGGTTGTGAATACTACCTCTTTAGACAAGTGTTCAATTTTTCTATAACTTGATTAATAATGCTGCTATAGAGATTTTATGATGGCTAAGCTGGACTGGATTCCACTGGCATTTGGGTAAGGAGATTGTTGATTGTTTTAATCTTGTATTGTAAATTGCTTAGAATCTTGGTGCCATATAAATATGAAATCTGTAGTATGAGCCCTAAGATAAGCTTGTAAATTGAACTTAACTCTTAGTGACATACCTATGTTGCTCTCTTGGCAGTAATACAAACATATTTTAAAAAAATTATTCAATTCTCCAGTCTAGTCTAGTCTGCAAGCCCTCAGATTACTTGCTAGATCCAAGATGCAGTCTCTTTCATCTTGCTTAGCTACGGTCAACTAGGTTCTGATAGAAACAAAGAAAATGTTTCTGCAATTTGGGGGAAAGGAAGAGCCTCAGTATATGGAGCGCAAAGTGGGGAGACCCACGCCATGTACATTAGCAAATGCTGAATTAATCACGGGAATGTGACATTTAAAGTAAGTCTAATTCATGTTTTAATCTCTTGTACGCAAACAAGGATTTTACTTATTTTTAGTTCCTACTACCAAAATTAGAAATTATGATAAAGCATATGAAATAGCTGCACAAGCAATCGTCATCGCAGTTGAATTGGCTGTTTTTACATTTTTCTAAAAAATCAAATGTATTTTTTTTCCTACTTGAACTGTACAAAGCAGTTCACAATATCATATCAAAATCAATATAAAACAAGATTGCCCTGTAATCACAACAACACAAATAGAAGAGCAAAAAACAAATGCCCTAGTGCAGGGGTAGGCAACCTCGGCTCTTTTATGACTCATGGACTTCAACTCCCAGAATTCCTGAGTCAGCTATGCTGACTCAGGAATTCTGGGAGCTGAAGTCCATGAGTCATAAAAGCGCCGAGGTTGCCTACCCCTGCCCTAGTGAAATAGAAATCACAGAAGCAATTAGTGAAATCCAACAGAATGGGGAAAAGTTTAATAGTAGGGATATTGAAAAGGAGAGTTGGTCTGACACTGCCTTCATCAACCCCCAAAGCATTTTCTCTTCTCTCTGAACATTATAATAAAGCATCGGAGATAGAATTATACCGCTCAGTTTTAGCCCTTGGTGAAAGGCTATACGGCAACATCACCAGATGACTGGGAAGTACAATGGCCTTGTTATTAATCATTTAAAGGCCTCTGAAAGGGGAAATGTGGTACGAAGGAAGAGCCCATGACAAGACCGGGCATTGCTTCACTTCACATGATTGATTCTCTTGTTTTACTAATAAAAATGCACTGCTGAGGAAAGAAGAGTACATTCCAAATTGCTTAAAGACTCGGTTGCATACTTGCTCAGAAGTTAATATGTAACAGCACCCCTTCAGCTGCAATCCTAGACCCACTTACCTGGGCACAAGCCTCACTGAATTCAGTGGAGCTTA
>NW_015396187.1:0-1551 GCF_001527695.2 Protobothrops mucrosquamatus
CTTAAAGGATCTATTCTTCCTAAAACCCTGTACTTTTGCTTTGCCCTCTGTATATCTTGTATCTTCCCCCATTCCAGTGTTCCAATGCTATTGGCTAATGGGTGTGTCAAATTTGGCAAAATGGCAAATAAAGCATCATAATGCAAGCGCTGCCTCTTTTGAACATATGTTAATCTCACATGAATGTTCAAAGGGGGGGGGGCTAGCTTTGTACATCATCTTGATTAATTTGTCTCCTCCCATTAGAGTTGCCACTACTGATTATTACTTTCTAGAGAAGGAGATGAACTTTGGTTCAGAACCTTTCTTAAATAAGGTCTTATTTGTTTGGCTGTTGTGCTTGGGATTTTTTTTTTTTAATCTTAGAGATGAGATCTGTAACAATAACTGACTGGTGGGGTCTAAGAAGAGAGCCTTCTCTGCCGTTGCCCCCACCCTATGGAATATTCTTCTTCTGGAAGTAAGGCAGGCTCCTTGGCCTTCTGAAAAAGTGTTAAAACATGGCTCTGAGGCATTCTGTGGGGAGCTCAAAGGAACACACAGTTGTGGGGTTGGTAAGTAACATCAGAGCCCTCCCTTTGTCTTTGTTAACCAATTTTTAACAGGGTTACTTATTCTGATAATTTTTAAAAAATTTAACTCCAAATTTGAACTCTAACATTTTAATTTTTGATGTACAGGTTTTTTTTTATTTTTATGTTTTATTGTACATCATCCAGAGTTCTCTTTGAAGGAGATGGATGGTTTAGAAGTGTGAAATATAAACAAACAAACAAACAAATAACCCTTGCCTCCATTACAAAGTAATATTTGAAGGCATGACAGATCTTGAAACTCTCACCTCATCTAGTAACCCCAAGTGGCAGAGACTCTGCGTCTATCTATGCACACTCTGGCAGCTCAACAACTTATAGTAATATTATATTTTCATTATTGTGGGTACAGAGTAAAATGCTGGCTGAATCTGATGTTACTGATGTCTGAATCAACACACAATATGACTTTCAAGTCAGAGAGCCATTTTTAGCTTTTTGTGTAAGTTTTTTTTATTGACATGCACATTTAAAAATAACAATAACCAGTGTTTTTGGAAAAAAAAAAAGTGCTGGAACTCACACACGTTATACAACCCGCCTTGCCTACCCTACAAGGTTCCATCCAAAATAGGTGCCGGAACTCTGTTCTGAGCGTTCTATGACAAAAAAGCCCTGACAATAACAATAACAATAATAACAACAATAACAATAACAACAATAACAAAGTTGGAAGGTACCTTGGAGGTCATCTAGTCCAATCCCTGCTCAGGCAGAAAACCCTGAGATAATAAAAGCCCAAGTGAGATAATAAAAGCCCAGTCTATCTAGACCCATACCAGTCGGGCTTCAGGCCGGGGCACAGCACGGAAACGGCATTGGTCACGTTGGTTAATGATCTCTGGAGGGCCCGGGACAGGGGATATTCCTCTGTCCTTGTTCTTTTGGACCTCTCAGCGGCTTTTGATACCGTAGACCACGATATCATGCTGCGGCGTCTCGGTGGGCTAGGAGTGGG
>NW_015396187.1:7002-15629 GCF_001527695.2 Protobothrops mucrosquamatus
AGGGGTTGCCATAAAGAAGAGGGAGTCAAGCTATTTTCCAAAGCGCCTGGAGGCAGGACAAGAAGCAATGGGTGGAAACTAATCAAGGAGAGAAGCAATCTAGAACTAAGGAGAAACTTCCTGACAGTGAGAACAATTAACCAGTGGAACAACCTGCCTCCAGAAGCGGTGAATGCTCCAACACTGGAAGTTTTTAAGAGGGTTTCCTGCCTGAGCAGGGGGTTGGACTAGATGACCTTCAAGGTCCCTTCCAACTTTACTACTATTATTATTATTATTTTAAACAAATGGTTGTCCAGTCTCTTCTTAAAAACTTCCAGTTTTGGAGCATTCATAACTTCTGGAGGCAGGTTGTTTCACTGATTTAATTGTTCTAACTTTCATGAAATTTCTCTTTAGATCTAGGTTGCTTCTCTCCTTGATTAGTTTCCATCCGTTGCTTCTTGTCCTGCCTTCAGGTGCTTTGGAGAATAGCTTGACTCCTTCTTTGTGGCAACCTCTGAGATATTGAAACATTGCTATCTTGTCACCCCTCGTCCTTCTCTTCATTAAACTAGACATACCCAATTCCAGCAACCATTCTTTATATGTTTTAGCCTCCAGTCCCCTAATCATATTTGTTGCTCTTCTCTATACTCTTTCTGGAGTCCCAACATCTTTTTACATCATGGTGACCAAAACTGGATGCAGTATTCCAAGTGTGGCCTTACCAAGGCATTGTAAAATGGCATTAACACTTCATGTGATCTTGATTCTAACCCTCTGTTAATGCAGCCTAGCACTGTGTTGGCTTTTTTGGCAGCTGCAGCACACTACTGGCTCATATTTAAGTGATTGCCCACTAGGACTCCGAGATTCCTTTCACAGTTACTACTACTGAGCAAGGTAGCACCTTTATTGTACTTGTGCATTTGGTTTCTTGTCTCAATGTAGTGCCTTACTTTTTTCACCATTGAATTTCATTTTGTTAGATAGTGCCCAATGTTCAAATCTGTGAAGATCCTCCTGTATCTTAAGCCTATCTTCTGGAGTGTTGGCTATTCCTGTCAGCTTGGTGTCGTCTGCAAATTTGATGAGTTCCCCATCTATCCCCTCATCCAAATCATTGATGAAGATGTTGAAGAGCACTGGGCCCAGAACAGAGCCCCGGGGCACCCCACTACACACTTTCTTCCATGAAGATGCAGTTCCATTGAGGACCACACTCTATAAGTAACTCTTTTTCATACAGTTAAGAAACTCAAGTTTCAGAAGACTCGCATGTCACAAATTTCTTGTTAATTGTGCCATCTGCATTGTACATTCTATTAGCACCGAGAGAACTCAAGTGAGTGATGTAAATATTACACTAAGGACTCTGGAAATGTTTAAAATGTAAGTGTTTAAGTATAATGCCCTATATATGCTTTTGAGCTTTAATTTCTCTGGGAAAAATTCTTATTAGTAAAGAAGAATATTTATACTTTGGTGCTCTCTGAACTTGGTTGTTTCCTTACAAATATTTCATTACCCAAACTAGGTAACAACATCAGCACTGATGTTTGTTTGTTTATTTGTGTCAGAGGCATTACAATTAAAATAAGGCATACTATCTGACATAACATTTAAAATATAAAATACAAGATTAAAATATATACAAATTAAACAGATCTTGCCCTGAACCTAGCAATATTAATTACATTCTGTTGTGCTGCCATGAAATCCTCAAGTGTACACTGATTGGGGCATAAAGAGCACTGATAATATTACCTAGTTTGGATAATAAAACATCTTCAAGAAAACAAACAAGCTCAGAGACTCCTCAATTTTTTTTATCAATGTCAAGTAAATCATGATTGCCCAATTTGGTATATAATTCTAATTTTGCACAATTGAATAGTACAGCTTGCTCTTTATCTGCACTGGCAGAGAGACTTAGACATTTGGTAATTGAATTGGAGCTGTCTTCACTTCAGAGAGTTCAATAGTGGGAATAGAATACACCTTCAAGGTTGTGAGACCATCTGATGGGCCTAGATGTTATTTCAAAGCAGAAAAAAAAATCTGTTTGGAGTCTTGTGATACATTCACAATTGAATGTAATAATTGGGAAGGAAGTGGAAAACATAGGAATATGAATTGAGACAGCAGTCTTGTAGAAGGCAGAACATTGTAGTAATAACATTTGATGGTTTGATGTATTTCCATAGTAAATTATCTTCAGTATAAAAAAAAGATCTTGGGTTCAGTCTTATTTTCTTGCAACTCTGGTCAAACTCCTGCATGAAATTTCAGTGACTGCTAGCAGCAGTTTTGACAACACTACCCTGCATAGACTGAAGGTCTGACTCAATGCAAGATAGCTTCCATTGATCCATATGAATCCAGAAATATTTATTTATAAACATAAACATATAAAATATTTATTTTAAACATTGCCTCAAGCTTAAAAAAGCTCTAAGTGCTACCCAAGGAGCAACAGTAATGAGCCAATGCAATAAATATAAAGAAATATAATAATACCAAAATCCAATTAAATGATGGATTGAGAATTACACATCAGCACAGTTGGTGCCAGTGAGGTGCAAAGGCCTTCCAGAATAGTTACATCTTTGTTGTGTGTAATAAATATGTAAGAAAGAAGAGGGGGTCAACCTATTCTCCAAAGCACCTGAAGGCAGAACAAGAAATAATGTATGGAAACTAATCAAGAAGCAACCTAGAAATAAGGAGAAATTTCCCGACAGTGAGAACAATTAATCAGTGGAATGACTTGCCTCCAGAAGTTGTGGGTTTTCCAAACTGGAGGCTATTAAGAAGAGATTGGACAGCCACTTTTCTGGAATGGTATAGGGTCTCCTGCTTGAGCAGGGGGCTGGACTAGAAGATTTCCAAAGTCACTCTGTTATTCTGCTAGCTTCCAGCAGATACTACATGTGGGAACCACTGTCGTACTAAGGGACAAGCTATTTCACAGGAGGAAAGCTCCTGTAGTACATACTCATTTTCTATCCCTCTCTTGGATTTCTTGGTAGATGGGGACTCTCAATAGGGTTCTCAGTTCACTTAATCTGAACAGCAAAATTTTCTGGAATAAATACTTGGGCCCTGATTCATAAAAGGCCTTATAGGAAATGATCATCATGAAAATAATCTGGTAGTGAAAGTAGCTCCTACTAAAGCTGTTATATAACAATAACAAGATTGTTCCATAGGTGTATGAGTTGCTGCACTTTTCTCCAACTGAAGTTTTTAACTGGTCTTCAAGGCAGCCTTGTGTAAAGCAAATTACAGTAATTTATACAGTAGATAACATGTAAATGAGTGACCATACTTAGTGCTCCTAGTGGCATACAAATTGCAGAAGCTGGATGAAATCCATTCTGGCCATAGTTTTCTATAAGAAGCCATGAGTTCAAGAGGGCATCTAAATTTCAAGTCTGTTCTTCAAAGAGCACAATCTGTTGAGTGCCAAAGTATTATAGTTCCAGAATCAGTAATATTCTCAATAACTATCTAACCCATCTTGCTTGAATTGAGTCTAAGCAGTTGTTTTTCTCATCCAGGCATTAATAGCTTGCAGACATGAGATGAGGAAAGGCAGATTTGTGAACGATTAGGGTAACTGCTTCTCAGGCAATATTCAAAGATATTCTACATGGCACACACTTAAAAAAAATCTGTGCTAACAGGGAAGCAGAACAAGTGATTGTTCAAGCATCACTTCAGGCAATACAAACAAAATTTGAGCTTATTGTGTTATCATGCTTGATAACATGGGATCAGTGAGGAAAGAATGTAGGAAAGGGAAGAATCACAAGGAAAGGGCAACTTCCTGAAGTAGAGAGTGTGGAATGTGAAAAAACATTCATAGTCTGTCCTCTGGAGAAAAGCATTTGCCTTTATCTTGTAACCGAGGCTGATATCCTGCTCTGAGTACACTAATGAATAGACTATTCTGTCCTCAGAATAAAAGGGTGAAGAATTAAAGAGGGTATTCAGAATATATTGCCAGCCTATGGCTTTATTTCTAGTACCAGGCAAGTATCCTTACAATGATATAACTGTTAGTTTTCACTTTTTCCCAGATATAGAGGAGACAAAAATCGATAAAATTCCATTAGGTAACCTATGCCATCTTTTCAGATTGGAAAATGTTCTTAAATGAATGCTTCAATCAATCAAATTTCAATGGAGATTATTAGAAAGGTTCTTGGGAAGCTTTCCCATTGATCTTCTGGCAAAGCAGAAGTGATGTGGGAAAGAATTTGTCCCTTGGGAACAGATGATGTAATTTATTCCTTTTGAGAATGGAATTGGGTCTCCTTTTAGCAGTCTGAACCACAAGTCAACCAGAAGTTCCTGAAGTTTTGCTTGCTCTAAGTGAATTTAAATCTAAGCAGTTTTGTTTAACCAGCTTGTTGAATCATGGTGAAAATAATGATATATTATTAAATCCTACAGTTCTGGATGATGGCTTCAATTTCAATGCATTTCTCAGGGGAAAAGCCAGGCTATATGACATAGGCATTGGGAAAGGCCAGGACAATAGCATAGAATCAAGACACAGCTCAAAATAAGAGCATTGAAAAAAACAAGAAATGGAAGTTCTCATTACATGGGCTCAACAAAGTACAGCCGAACATTTTGCAATAGATATTCTATGAACAATGAGTGCCAGCTTCATTTTTAAATGATAGTCTAGGACTATCATTTATACTACTATGTAGTATAAAACTAAAATGTTCTTTTGTTGGCTACTTTGACATTTTTCCTTCATTTTCTTGGCAATAAATGAAAATGTACCTGGCTATAGCTTACTTCTGGAATGTTTTTCCAAGTTTTGAGTCAGGGGCATAGACCTGATACTTGGTATTACCCCATCCTAATAATAACCAAATCTGACCTTTGTTCCTTTTCTGAAATCAGCCAAGAAATTCCACGTACTGTGATTCTATGTCCTGAAGTAAATAAACTCAAGCTTTGTTATTTCAGCTCATGTAGGCTGTATTCCAGATCAAAGCACAGCTGTCAGAATCAGAAGAAAATAAAATGGCAACACAGAGAATACAAAGTGAAAACTTAAAAGAAGTTTGTTGGGAATATTTCATTACTAAGCTTTACAATCCTGGATGCTTGCCTTTCAATTAGCTTAGTCCATGGTTACTTCTTGTAGCAAATAAAAGTCTTAAAGTTTGTAAAGTGGCAAACAACCTTTGCTTCACTCCAAATGTTCTTGCACTGGTTGGGCTTAGGTGCTTTTTTGTGGTTGTTTTTCTTGTGGTTACTACCAAGTTCCAGACCAAAATCTAAGCCAGAGGTCTTCAAACATGGCCCATTTATGACTTGTGGACATGCTGGCTGAGGATTTCTGGGAGTTGAAGTCCACTAGTCATAAAAGGGCCAAGTTTGAAGACTCCTGGTCTAAGCCAAGCTCTAGGTAGGAATCACACTACAATGGGCTGCTTATCTTATCATGGTCCTGGTAGTTTACTGATAGCCCTCTTGCTTGCCTGTATTAGTTGTATCTTCTATCTAGAGGTTGCTTCTTGCTTCTTTGTTTGCTTGTTGACTTCTTTTCCTTCTCTCTTGCACACCCACATTTTTGTAGGCAAATGGCCTGGGCAGGGTGAGGCTGCTTATGGGTATTATCATGGACCAAGAAATAATAGGGTGTGGCTCAATTAATCAGACACCTGGAAAACTAGCAGAGAGTAGAAATGAATGAATGAATGAATGAATGAATGAATGAATGAATGAATGAACAAATGAGTCCATCTCTTCTCTACTTTGAGAAAAAGCCTATTCTTGAAGAAGTGGGGATGGGAAGCATTTCTGCCTGGCTACAGCTGCTTTTCCCAAATGCAGACAACAACCCCTTATACAATGGAAATGTGGATTTCCCCCTTATACAATGGAAATGTGGATTTCCCCCCCTTCTTTACTGTAAGACTGCATATGTGTAGAATTCATGTAATTAATGAAACAGTGGTCCTCTTCCATTTCAGTCAGGAGGCTATTACCAGAGCCAAATAAAGTAAGACTCATTCTCCTTGCCTTCACTTCCTCTGATATTGGTAAATGTTTAAACAAATCTTTAAAAATGCTAAGTTACTTCAAAAAAGTTATTAGCTTCACAGATTTAGAGACAAGTTGGCAAGGACATTTTTAAATACTCTCTCAGTCATTTCTATAATGCAACTAGGGGTTAACTGTCAGATTCTTGAAATATGCTGCCTATTTTTTCACTGGTTATGTTGTATGTTGTTCCCATTACATGTTACAGTTTCATGAAATGGAATTCTTTTTGTGATCTTCCAATGTTTCTTGGTTTCAATTAATATGGTTAGAGGATTATTGACCTGCAAGACTGGGACCATCAGGTCAATAAGATATACAACACAACTTTCCTAGTTAAATACAGGAAGTTAGACGTTTATTCTGTGCCCCTTTGGAGAAACAAACAATGTTAGAGAGTTGAACAAAGAGAATGACATAAATCCTTTCAAAAATATAATATTATACATTATTTTGCTTTGCTGGGTCTTAAAATGTTGCTTCCAATGTGAAGCAGGCATCCATTTTTATTGCTTATTCTCAGAGAGCATGAAATATTTTGGGGGATGATGGTTTTCAATTTACTTGATTATAGGGGTTGCTGATTTTTCCTTTCTACTTCTTTCCATGTCTCTGTCCAGAGTATGTAATCAGAAAACAACAACAACAACCAAAACAACGGGAGAGGTTTCTTAGGATGTCATCTCTTGGGATTTAATTGAAGCCAGAATCACTACTAAAAGAAGACCCACCCTTTGGCTTAAATCATACCAAATAAAGGTAGGAACCAAAAGGTGTATCCATGACAACTTCACATAATTTCTTTTTAAAAGCAAATTGTATTTTTTTCTTAATGAACTGGTAGGGAAAAATGCAGAAGAATTTTTCTGTACCATATTAAAGGTAAAACCATCCTCTGCATTTTATAACACAACATAGTTTAGACTTGGCCTTATAAGGCTTTCATGAAAGTTTCATAGAGATACTGTAGTTCGGGCCTCATTGTCATTCTTGAGATCATATATTTCTAGACCAGTGATGGCAAACCTTTTAGAGACCAAGTGCCCAAACTGCAACCCAAAACCCACTTATGTATCATCGGGTGCTGGGTGGGCGTGGCCCATTGGGTGGGCGTGGCTTATAATAATAATAATAATAATAAAGTTGGAAGGGACCTTGGAGGTCATCTAGTCCAACCCCCTGCTCAGGCAGGAAACCCTATACCATTTCAGACAAATGGCTGTCCAGTCTCTTCTTAAAAACTTCCAGTGTTGGAGCATTCACCACTTCTGGAAGCAGGTTGTTCCACTGGTTAATTGTTCTCACTGTCAGGAAGTTTCTCCTT
Source organism: Protobothrops mucrosquamatus (assembly GCF_001527695.2). Taxonomy (NCBI): domain Eukaryota; kingdom Metazoa; phylum Chordata; class Lepidosauria; order Squamata; family Viperidae; genus Protobothrops; species Protobothrops mucrosquamatus. Next base: position 14,384 of record NW_015396187.1, read on the forward strand.
AGTTCTAGGTTGCTTCTCTCCTTGATTAGTTTCCATCATTGATAATGGCAGATTGGGTGGGACTAAAAAGTTCAATCAATCAATTCCAACTTTGCGAGATCATTTTTTTCCCATGAGAAGTTGAAATTGATTGAACCTTTTTTTTTTTGCACACGGTGGCGGAGGCCTAAAGTGAAAAGGTTTTATAAAACCCAGCTGAAGGTCTAGGACTGGGGCGACGGTGCGCGTCAAAACAGCCAGTTGTCTCTCAGAGCTTCTACCATTCTTGTTAACTAGATACTAACAGGCAACAAATAGCTCCCCAATATTGTCCTGAAATATGGAGAATTTGTGCACTTTTTGTTAATACTTGTCTCACTTACATCCAGAGTAATCACATGAGGAAGATTAGGGAAAGCAATTATAAAAACTTTGCAGAATCCAGGTCCCAAATCTTATTGATGCAAGTAGGCACTTCTAGTTTTCACTTGTTCCACACTGTTTACTAAAAGCAATGAGAAATAGCTCAAATACATTTTAAAAATGGGAGCACAGTCCAGTAAATAACTGCATGTAATCTCACAACTTTTATACATTGCAAGAAATATTTTTATTGTAATTGTTCTCTTGCTGCTAGGTTTATGAATCCATAAACTGTTCTTGCAAATAAATGCCAGGCTGGAGCCCAGGAGAATGTGGATGCAACTCTAAACACTTACAAACATTTTATTGCTTCATAAACTCTGAACCAAATGAAGTTGTTATAATATTAGATTTTACATAAGAAATATGCACCTACCAGTTTCCTTGAGAATTGTGTGCCTTAGTTACTAAGTTGATGGTCTTCTCCGGTCTCCCTCCACCAATTTCAACTTGAATACAGATCTACTTGGAAACTTTCTACTATATAAAACCAGAAAACCTTCCCTTTTTCCTCTCTAAGTTTGGTGATTTACCCATAGTGCAGAAAGTTTTCAGTCAGGATTTGCTGTGGTAACAACCAACTCAATGGAAAAGTGGAAAGTTTGCTCTAGGAAACTAGTAATTTTACTACAGATAATAAAGTGTATGTGGTTTTTAAAGAAAATATTACAAAAGTATAAGAAAGACTCCAAGCATGTTCTTTTATTCAGGCCAAGGGAGTAATGTCTTGAAACTGAACAAAATAAAAATGTTTTAGTTTCTCTTACAAAGCTCTCCTGAATTATGCTGTCACTCTTAAAGAGGGAAACAACCACATAAAACAATATAGTGTAGAGGGTAGGCA
>NW_015396187.1:20186-22784 GCF_001527695.2 Protobothrops mucrosquamatus
TATAATTGTTTTATTTATTGGTTTTATTGTTATTGTGATCTGCCCAGAGTTGTTTAAAATGGGCAGCCATATAAATATTTTAAATAAATAAATAGAACAAACCTGAACTTTTTTGATGCTCTACACACCCAATGGAAGATCCTGTGTTAAAGGCAATGTAGACATTCTTAGGCTTTTCAAATGATGGCAGGGTTTTTCCAATTAAATTTCTGCTAGCCATCTGTTATATTCAGTCCCAATACAATAGTGTATCACAGGTGGAATTAGAGGCATAGATATATGCAACTTGGACTGATAACTTCATAATGCAAATCCCACAGAAAGCCATATGGCTTTTGCATAGACATTCACAAGACTGCATCGCTAAATGTTGTTTTCTTAACTCTCAGATAAATTATGTTAGGGTGAAGATGCAAGAATGATTAGTTTTCAAACATAAGACAGTGATACCTTAACAACAATTGAACTTTTCTTACAGAATGATTGACACCCCACTTCTACATTGCCATTTCTTTTCTTAAAGAAAGGTGAAAACAAAACCTAATTGATTTTGATCACCCTCATTCATTTCCCAAAGCATTCTAGTGAATGGATTTGTAAAAATTAATAACCTGTAGAATTAATTTATAGGTACTCATACTCATATTGCAGCTTAGCATTCCTTGTAAACTAAACAGTTACCCATAAGAGAGCCAGTTTGGCTCAATAGTTAAGCATCAAGATAGAAACCAGGAGACGTGAGTTCTAATCCCATCTTAGGCAGCCTGGTGGCCTTGGGCTAATCGTTCTCTCACAGCCCTTAGAAAGAAGCAATGGCAAACCACTTCCAAAATCTTGCCAACAAAACATCAGGGACTAGTCCACACAGTCACCAAGACTCAACAATGACTCAAAGTTAGATTTTTTTTTAAAAAAAGGCCACCCCATAAGATAAACCTGAGAGATGCTTTCAGATGGATTTATTTATTGGTCAGATATAAGGAACAAGGGATGATTTTTCTTACCAGATTTTCTGCTGGCCAATTCTTGTCTTGTAATCATAGTTTTCATAAGTTAACTTCTTTCTATATCCATGTGAAGTAGTTGTATGAACTGCCAAAGCACTTTACAAAGGAAAAAAAACCACACTTATATGAAATAAAATAACAAATAAAAAAGACCTCGCTGTACTGGAAATTTAAAACCACAGCTTAGTAAGAGGCAGAATTTTATCCTAGCATTTTAAGTGAAGAGTAGATTCTCAAGCGAGCAACTTTCTCTTATTTTAAAAATCATCATTCATATTCATATCTAAACTAGCACCTTGATTTTGGCCTAGAAATGTAGACACTGCAATTGTCTCAAAAGTCATGATATGAATATTGGTATTTTGCAGTTAAAGTTTCTGAAATATCAAGAGCAGCTCTACAATGAGTGAATTACAGTCATCTAATTTGAAAATTATTGGAAGCATGATTAATAAAGGGCTGATTATCTGTCTTTCATAAACAAATAATCTTATATAATACTCAGAGGAAGCATTTCAGAACCAGCTAAAACTATGGAAGTGAAGAGCTATGCTGGGTTCTCATATTACACGTACACTGGTTACTGAACTAACACATGATGAATGTTTATTTTTAAATGGACTCGTTTTATACATTAACTACAAAACCAAACCAAGGTTAACATTAATCACACTTAGCAGGTAGTACAAATATGTTTTCTGGGGTTTAGCATGTTGTGTGAACATAGAAATAATGTCTCTTGGTGAAATAATGATTGCTTTCAGAAAAGTATGATTCTGTTTGGGGCACATATTGTTAAAAATTGCTCTCCCCCCCCCTTTTTTTTTTTTACTGAAAACTCTCTTTTTGCCTAAGCACACAAATGATACTGTATAATAACTAAACAGGGAAATCGCCAGGTCCTTGATGTAGAACCATTGTTTTGTTATGAGTTATGTTTTTATGACAAGATCAACATGTATTGCAGATAAATGCTCCCTCCTCTAGCTATCAAATTTCATCTCTCTCTCTCTGTCTATCTCTCTGTCTCTGTCTCTGTCTCCTTGTCTCTCTCTAGGATGCTTCTAAGTTTTGGAATAAAGTATATCTCATCATTTTTGTATGATGTAAAGGACACTGAACTCTATCAAGAACCACTGGACTTAGTATATTAACTTCAGAAATCTTTTGAAGTTGATCTTTTTTTTTTTGAAGTCAGTAAATCCAATAGATGGTAAGCATATACTATACCTTGATCCATTGCAGATTTTTGGAGAAATACTCATAAATGATGGGATATTAATAGTCTCCTTTCTTAAACACTTTATCCATAGTACTTTCCTTGGCAGCTAGACCCGGCCCACTAATCCTCTCTAATATCATCCTTCACCTTGGACAGAGAACTTTTCACCATGTTCAAGAGGCAATCCTTGCTCATAGTTTGGTCACCTGAATCACCTTGTATTGTTCTGTTGTTCTAGTCAATTTTACTACAATATTCTGACCTTCATTTCCAGTAAGCGACAATTCAGCTGGACACATTACCTCCTGTCTAAGCAAAGTTCTGTTTGCTTAATGTTCTATGGGAGTGCAGCTACTGAAATCACAGTCT
>NW_015396188.1:0-8624 GCF_001527695.2 Protobothrops mucrosquamatus
TTCTAGATTGCTTCTCTCCTTGATTAGTTTCCACCCGTTGCTTCTTGTCCTGCCTCCAGGCGCTTTGGAAAATAGCTTGACTCCCTCTTCTTTATGGCAGCCCCTGAGATATTGGAACACTGCTATCATGTCCCCCCTCGTCCTTCTCTTCATTAAACTAGACATACCCAATTCCAGCAGCCGTTCCTTATATGCTTTACCCTCCAGTCCCTTAATCATCTTTGTTGCTCTTCTCTGTACTCTTTCTAGAGTCTCAACATCTTTTTTACATCGCGGTGACCAAAACTGGATGCAGTATTCCAAGTGTGGCCTTACCAAGGCATTGTAAACTGGTATTAACACTTCACATGATCTTGATTCTACCCCTCTGTTAATGCAGCCTAGCACTGTGTTGGCCTTTTTGGCAGCTGCAGCACACTGCTGGCTCATATTTAGGTGATTGTCCAGTAGGACTCCGAGGTCCCTCTCACAGTTACTACTATTGAGCAAGGTGCCACCTATGCTGTACTTGTGCATTTGGTTTTTCTTGCCTAAATGTAGAAAGTTGTTGGTAAACACCTCTATTCTGAATTAAGGCTGTCTGGCAACTGAGCACTTTTGACCATGAAACTCAGCCAGCATTTTTTAAAAAATGTCTACTTTCACAAATGAATAAATAAAGCTTTTCTGTGGTGTTTAAATGCCACGAACTATGTAAGTGATATTTGTTGGAGAGGCCATTTATAGATTGGAGGAGAAAGGAAGGATACGGCCTAATAGCTAAGTTGCTGTGATAACCTGGAGGGAGGTCTCTTCGAATATTTGATTCACTTGGTTTCCTTGTCAGAGATGCTAACATTGAAACAAAGTTATAAATAATAATGCCTTATCTGGCTCTTGCTACCTTTTACCAATTGATGCAAGAAAACATTATTTATTTTTTTTAAAAAAATGAATTTGGGTAGCTCTGTAACTTTGGATTATTGAGACAGATCGAGATAATGAGGGTTCATGTTCTGAATTAATGGTGAGATTCAAAAGCCTGAAAACATAATGCTCTCTTAGTAGCAACTGCAGACTGAAACCAGTTCAGTTTAGCTGAAGATTAAGTTAGAAATAATAGAAATAGTAAATGGAATATATGAAAGGTCAGGAATGACTGTTCTGTATTTTCAGAAATTATTAGAAAGGGAAATGAAGAACATCAGAACCAACTAACTCTATCCAGTTAGGATGAATAAACTTGGTGCCATTTAAGGCTTTCATAAATACACTCTTACTTTAGCTGGGTTTCAGTTTCCTTGAGACCAAATGCAACTGTTGACAAGATTACTAGCTCAATTATGGTAACTCAGTTCCCATATATCAAGGGTCTTCAAACTTGGCAACTTTAAGACTTGTTGACTTCAACTCCCAGAATTCCTCAACCAGCCAGTTAAAGTCCACAAGTCTTAAAGTTACCAAGTGTGAAGACCTCTGCCATATAATATTTGGTTACAAATTAGTTTTAATTAGAGGTATTGCTGACCCTTTTTGTTCGGAATGTTTCCTAGATAGAGTGGAACAATGTAGAGAGCTTGTCATGGGGTCATCTTCCTATCTTGCTTGTTATTATGGAGATAATAGTAAGAGGATATGAAGATGACCCCATAATAAGCTCACTTTACATTGTTCCATGGGATAAATATCGTTAAGGGATGTGTCTTCAAGATGCTACATATGTCCCATCACCATAACTCATGAAAGCAGCCTAAAGTTTTTTTTCAAATGTTCCGCTCTTATCAGTAGGCGGTGTTTTCCCTCTTCTTCTGATACAAACCCTACTGTTCAGATAACACTTCATTATTGATGTGGCCAACAAACATAGGAATCTACACAGCATTCATTGGTTTTTGGAGAAAGACGGGGGAAGAGAATGATGATAATCAGGCATACTGTAGCATTATTCCAGGAGAATGATAGTCCTGGAGAGAAATAAGGAGAAGTAAAGGAAAATGAAAAAAAATACATTCTACACACCTGGCTGAGGAAGTTTGAAGACCCCTGTTCTAGACCATTTACCAATCACTGAGGCAGAGATAAAAGTTAGTAATTTAGACAAGGAGTAACAAAGACTTGGAGGGCTCAGAGAGGTTGCTTGCCTCATAATTATACCAGTACCAAAATAATTATACCAGTAAAACCAGATCACTTGAAAAATTTGGAGACAGAAACACTAAGAGAAGTCCAAGATTACCCATAGGCAAAGAGCAGACAATTCCAAGAAACTTACTCTAAAAATCAAACTGAGGACATAATCACCGGGCAAGAAGCAGAAAGAGTTTGAAACAGGACATCACAGGAACACAGATCAGGAAGCAGGGGAGTAGTTTACAACGAAAGGAAGAGATCTGGAGCATGATTGTATAGAGCCAGAATGCCTGACTTTGCTTATTTAGAGGAGTCAACAACTCTGTGCTCCTCCATGCTCAACCCTAATTAGCTGATGGCATCATTTAGGACTTGGCATTCTGCCAATGACAGGTTAAGATACTTTATTACGGGGATCATTGACCATCTGTGCTTAGTCAGACCCATCACTCAGAGATGGCAATCAAACTACTACCACTTGAACTACAGGCTGAAGAAGATTTGCTGATTACTTTGCTCTGCTCTTCACAGTTTCCACGATCTTCTTGATGAAGTATCCTATACCAGTTCTTTTAGTTTTGGAAGGAGGTAAGTGTCTACACTTTTAATTCCATTTGATTTTTTTCTTTTATTTGATCATTTGTTCTTTCCTGCCTTGATCCTGAAAAATCTCCCATCTATGATTCAGAAAGCTATTTATAGTGTTAGAATTTATGTTGGCAATGGATTTTATCCAGACCAGAAATGAACATTTCTACTAAAGATGAAGGATTATTCATCGGGAAGATGGCATTTTGCTTTCTGACATCTCTTTAATTAGCAATACATTGTTCTTCTCACTTCAATCACTAGAATTATAAAACTTCTGGGATGCTGTTTTTAATTGCCCAGTGATTTCAAGTACAAATAACATCAAATAAAACTGTAGGCCATTGGCCTCACCCATACTTATAGATTGCGTAGACAATATTATGAATAAAATCTATGTTTTAAACATGATTTGACTTGGAGAAAGATGTGCATAGTAATTACCAGCGAATCTCCAAGACTGAAATAATGTTTCAGTTATTTATAAGGTAAAATTTATCCCATCAGCAATGTTAGGTAGCATCAAATTGTCAAGATGAAACACTTCAGTGGGTAGCTTGCATATATGAATGATTTCTGCAAAATAAATTCTTGCATTTATGATATTATCACATTCTACAGAAGAATAGTCAGAAATGTTATTTCTGCCTTGTGGAGATTCTTTTCCTTTTTCTCTTGTTTTAGGAAGAACATTTAAAATTGCAATTCCATTCTCCTTGACACTCCCCAATTGACAGGATTCAGGAAGGACGTCCCCACCTGGCCTTGCTGAATGATAAACTCAGCTATTTTCCAATATAATTTGCATGTACCTTCCCCAATATTTACTACTAATTCATCACAATGTAACAAAGTGAATGAAATCAACTCATGTAAATTATTTCAAAGTAGCATTAAAACCTGGCTAAACAATTCAGATGTCAAGGAAAAAGAAGAGTCTTTTATAATATCATAATAATATATAACCATAATATCATCTTAATATAGAACATTCTCTCATTAACTACAAAAAGTTGCTATGGGATACAATTAACATTGATCATTGAAAGGAGTCCTTTGACTTAATTGATCCAAAGTCAAAGCAGTAGCTTACATCTTATTAACATGACTGATCAACTAATCTTAGTATGAAGGAGCTGGAGTACTTAATCATTTATATTTTAGTTAGTATTGGCAGGCGGGTCTCTATTTTCCAAACAAATAACTAAATCAGAAGAAAATGCACATTGTTTAGTCATATATTATGATTTCAGCATTGGCTAAGGCTGGTGAAACCTGAAGAGAAAAGGAAGTTCATTTAAGTCATCCCCTTTCTTTCCGTTGCATCCAGGGTAATATTAATCCTGCATTATTTTTTATTCATGGAAGTCCCTAGAAAAAGAAAGAAGGAAGAAAAGTTAAAATACAGAAGTACCTATTAGAATTATCTTTCAATCGATCAGCTTTCCTGATCTGAATTAAAAGCACTGTTCTATGCAATCATTTTAAATATGTTTATTTGTACTGTTAATACAATAATCAATCAATCAATCAATAATTAAACCAGGATATAATTCCTATGTACTTGGGTTGGGGGAGAGAGACATTGGACATATTAGTTACACTGAGATTTTGCTAGGAAGAAAATTGCTCATATACAAAATGGCTACCTCTGGTAAACTTCTGCCCTCCATAATTGGTTGACTGATTATCAAGTTAGTGTTGACCGTTAGATAGATTTTCTCTATGATGATCGATCCCTTACCTGGCCTTTCAGGTCTTCTAATGTAACTGAGTCCATCCACCTTGCTGCTGGTCATCCAATTTTTCTCTTTCTTTACACTTTTCACAGCATTAGAGCATTCCCCAGAGAGCTAGGTCTTTGCATAAATCAACACTGAGTTGATTTGTTCAATGATCTATTAGTTTGCTTTCTTGGCTGTCCATGATATTCTCTGGGGTTTTCTACAAACCAAAGTTCTAAAGGGTCAATGCTCTTCCTATCTTGCTTCTTCAAGTCCAACTTTTGTTCCCATAAAGTGTCACAGAAAATACCATTCTGATTGTATAAATCTGATCTTCCACAATCCCTCCACAGTGCATCCTGTGATATCCATTTTCTTTGTGCACATTTTTCTGGGGAAAAGGTAATGTTACAAAGAAATCTGCATTTACTTGCTTTTTTTATTTCTTGAGAATACTTACGGAGCTCAAAGGCATTCTTGCAAACAACAAGAGAGAAACTGGCACTTTGGTGTACAACTTCTTATTTTTTTAGATTTAATGAAAAGGATCTGAAATAAGTGAAGTCAAATGTGGCAGATACTAAGGAATGCTACATGGACATTAATTTGGGGAATTTGACTGTCCATCTGTTTTTTTGTCTACCTACTTACCTACCTACTTACCTTCTATTAATCATATAGGAATTTGTATGAAACCAGAGAAAGTCAGTTTTATTGCCACTGTGGATATCAGCTTGTAACACACCAGAAAAGCTTGGAATATCTACACATTTCTCAATTATCAGGAAAATGATTGGCCCTCCCAATCTATCAAACAATTATTAAAGAAGTTAAGTGACTTGTGAATACAGAGATGCATTGGAAGCCAAATTGATAAATGCAATGACTTTGTCTCCAAGATTCCTGTAATCTAATTCCCTTTTCATTTTAATAAATCTTATTATAGAAAGCTAGATGAGAAACTTGTATTCTGTTCCTAAAACAGCAATAGACAAGTGGTGGCGAACCTTTTAGAGACCGAGTGCCCAAACTGCAACTCAAAACCCACTTATGAATCGCTGTGTGACAGGTACAGTAGGTGTGGCCACTGGGTGGGTGTGACCCGCTGGGTGGGTGTGGTTATGTTGGTCATGGCAGATTGAGTGGGTGTGGCCAGGGTGGGCGTGGCCAGCTCGATGTTGCGCCTGGGGAGGGAGGTTTCTGGTGGGTGGGGCAGTGGACAGGAGGGCATCTTGCTCAGCTGATGGCTTGGGGGGAAGGGGCAGCTACACCCCCTCCCAAACACTGCCATTTCACGAAAGCAGGATGAAAACTCCAAAAAGCGACAAGGAAAAAAAGTTAAAACAGAAGAGTGTCTCGCGATGGGGGAGGCTCCTGACCCCTGCAGCTCTTCCAAAGGGAGGAGGAGGAGAGTGGGGAGGGGCTGTGCTGGGATCGGGGCTCCTCGTGCCTTCCACTGCCCGTCTGCGCTTTTCTGCCACAGATGCCACGGCTCTGCTTGCCTGGCAGGGCGGGGGCATGCTTGTGCTCAGGGACGCACGTGGGGCTGCTACCTCGCTTGCCATGCCAGGGCTGGGCACAGAGCCTCCACAATGCTTCTTCCCCTGTGGACATTGGGAGCGCCTACCCCGCCTACCCTGTGTCCCGGGGCAGCTGCTGCCGGCCCACACTCTCCAGCCCATTGCTGCCCAGCCGGGCACACCGAGCTCAGGCCTCGGGCAGATGGAGGCCAGAGGGGAGCAACAGCAGAGGGAGCCCAAAGGGAGGCAGGCATGGTTCTCAGCTCTCCACCCCTCCCCCTGCACTCCCACTGAAGGGCTGGCTGGCTTTGGCATCATATGGGCAGGCCTGGCCATGCATCTGCCCAGCGACACTGGTGGGCCTGGCCTGGCCTGGCCTGGCCTGGCCTGGCCTGGCCTGCCTTCCTTCCTTCCTTCCTTCCTTCCTTCCTTCCTTCCTTCCTTCCTTCCTTCCTTCCTTCCTTCATTCTCCCTCCCCTCCTTCCTTCCTTCCTTCCTTCCTCTCTCTCTCTCTCTCCCTTTCTCCAAAGTCCAAACTTACATGTCCTCCTTCCCCCGCTAGCCTTCTGCAAAGCACAAATGGACACCACATCCTACTTGTCTTCTCCAAACTCATGCCCACCATCGCTTCCAAAGGCCGTCTGCTTGCTCACTCGCTCTCTTGCTGCACTCCCACCAAAACCTGCTTTAATAGGTTCCCCTCTCCCTGCCCAGCTCTCACAGCTGTTCCCACAAGAGCGCTGCTGGATTCTCTGCCCTCTCCAGTTCCCACTAGTCAGGTGTATTTGGAGAGGGGGAGGGGAGTGTCCCTCTGGTGTGCGTGCTGACAGAAAGGGTTCTGCATGCCCAGTCTGGCACGTGTGCCGTAGTTCGCCACCATGGCAATAGACTTATATACCACCCCATAGTGCTTTACAGCATTCTCTGAGCAGTTTGTAGTGTCAGCATATTGTCTCCCAACAATCTGGGTCCTCATTTTACTAACCTCAAAAGGATGGAGGGCTGAGTCAACCTTGAACCCTGTCAGGATCAAACTTCTAGTTGTGGGCAGAATCAGCCTGCAATACTGTATTCCAGGCATGTCAAACTGCCGCCCTACAGGCTGTATGCATCATGCAAAAACCACGCCCACCTCATTGCTAGCAATGGGGAAAAAGTCACAACATGTCACGCGATGTCACGTGATGTTGCGAGTTTGACATGTCTGCTGTATTCTAACCACTGTGACACTAGGGCTCCTTGACACCACCCTCCAAATCATCCTTGCACACAAGTACCATATTTTAGAGAAGATTTTTATTTGGAGCACTGAGTAGAGAAATTAAGAAAAGCAGAAGAGCCTTTCACTGTTTTATTTTTTTTAGTTTCTGGAACAATTGGAGGAATGAAAAGCCTTTGCTTCTTTTCTTAAAGCTTCAATAAGCAAGTATAGAAGTCTTGGAGGAATCTTAATTACTGCTATGGAGATGTAGATAAGGTAGCAAACAGCATAATGATTGCCTGGTATTCATTTTCTAATGCAATCTAAATCTCAATGCAAGAATAACCCCCACCTGTTTCAAGTTCTCCTGAAGTGCAGAGACAGTTGGAAAAAAAGACAAAACTTTTCTTGCTGAACTAGAATCTCCTTAGGAACAGACCTGTTGTCTGCTTTCTCCCCTTGAACAAATGGTTCTGTGAATCTGATTATATTTTGTTTCTTTTTCAAGAGCTGGTACAAATTAGAGAGAAAATTGCTGAAGGAAAAATATTTCTGCATGAGTCTGAATGTTCCTGAGAGCAATAATCCCAGCAATGATTAGTGAATCAGGTTTCCCAATTAAATCTGAAAGCAATTTTATTTAAAGCAGCTGCTTCTTTTCTTGTTTTGTCTCTTTTTCCAAAGCTTCTTAAAAGTGGATGAAGTTCCTAATACTCCACTGAAGCACCGGTGAACGTGGACAGGAGCAGGGAAATGGTAGGAAAATTACCTTTCCCACAGAAGCTCAAATGAGGAGAAAGCAGTGGTGGGATTCAAATATGTGAACAACCGGTTCTCTGTGTGGATGCCGCTTCCAGAAGTCCATTCTGGGCCTGGGCAACAAAAAATTAGCTACTGGTTCTGCTGAAGTGGTGCAAACCAGCTGAATCCCACCACTGGGAGAAAGGCAGCAGGAGAACTGTTCCTTCTTAACTAAATGGCTGCACTGCTGAGAGTTCATCAGTCACTCTCCAAGGAATATCCCTTTTTGACAGCAGAAAAATGGCATTGTTGATGCCAAAGTGAAAATGAGATGTCTCTGGAGTCCACTGTTGATTGTACCCTTCGGTGGACTGATGTCTGCTCAACTTTCCTTAGGCATAAAAAGTATCAATGATATATCTCAGCCCAAACATGTTAAGGTACATTAATAAAGTCACCAGGTTTATCTTTTAATCAGACTAGCATGAGAACCTTACTTATGATATTACACCATTATTTAGATCAAAATGTTGATCTAAATAATCCGTGCCCCTCCTGGCTGGTACTGGCAGCTCGGGAGGGTACACGAGCCTGGCTCCAGGGAATTGTTAACACTTCTTTGCAGGAGGGTGTCTTTCCTGCGGCCCTTAAGGAGGCCGTTGTGAGGCCCCTCCTCAAGAAGCCTTCCCTGGACCCAGATGAGTTGGCCAGTTATCGCCCAGTCTCCAACCTTCGCTTTGC
>NW_015396189.1:0-1057 GCF_001527695.2 Protobothrops mucrosquamatus
GTTATATAAAACTATGCAATTAGACGTAGACCAGACAATTGATATTTTAGTTGTTGCTTGCATGTTATTAAATACTTATATAATTTGGAAAAAAATATATCTTGTTCTTTACTTTTGACCAAATTGCATCACTTTATCCACATTTCTAATCTAAATATAATTGTAAAATATTTTAAATTCATTCCTTTTTATCTTCCATCTTGCCAAAGCTATTGAGATTCAATGTCTTAGTTTTAAATTTATCAGAAGAAATAAATATTATAATTGATTTAAAAAAAAAAAAAAAAAAGAGGATCCAGATCTTTTTTTAATGGCATCTCATTTCAAAAGGAAAATTTAGTATAAAATGATTAGATCTTACAAAATTAAAGGAGAGGGACAAAAAGGATCCTTGCTTTAAATACTGGGACAAATTCTAAATAATAGGGTGGATTCAGTATACCTCAGTAGCATAATAGCTTATATCACCAGGAACATATATATATAAAAATCATAGTTAACAATGAAAGTATTAAGGTACTGTATTGATAACATCTAGACAGTTCAAATTGACTCTCATGAGAGCCTTTGCATTCCTTTATGGTTAATAGTTGATTTGGAAAGCAGAAATTATCTACCACTTGGTTGTCAGTTCTGAATCTGGTTGCTGTATCAGTTTGATCTTTATTATATATAATTTATCTTTTTTCACTAGGGTCTTAGACTTTCGTTACTAGAATTTGCAGATTAATGCTGTAAGATCTAATCATTTTCTATTAGATTTTACTTTAGATTTGCAGCTGAGAGTAGTATCAGCATAATGCAGGTAACTAAAAGTTTTTCCTACGGTTTTAAAACTCATCTACCGTATTTATCGGTGTATAACACGCACTTTTTCCCCCTGAAAATAGGGGGCAAATGATGTGTGCGTGTTATACGCCGATATACGGCCAGCCCGGGTAAATTCGGCCATATTCTTCAATACGGGCCGGCCCCAGCAGTTCCCCTCTCCTCTTTGTGTGTGTGTGTGTGTTTGTCTCTCTCTCTCTCAATTCTCCCCCACCCCAAAAGCGGGGAG
>NW_015396189.1:3297-8623 GCF_001527695.2 Protobothrops mucrosquamatus
TTTCAGATTTTTATAAAACATACTGAATATCTGCCATCTCCCTTTATTTGTAGAGCTCTAATCTGCATTGGATGATCTTAAGAATTATTTTGCTAGCATTAAAGATATTATGCAGTTGTTTGAACATTCTGCTAAATGTTCTTTCTTTAATTAGATCTATTTCAATCTGTTGGATATTCTTATAAATGGAATATCTTCTAAAGTATTTTGGATGTTGACATATGTACAAATTTTCAGTATACTCCTTCCATCTGTAATCTTATTTGAGACAATTATTATCTGTCCATTGACACTCTTTGGCATACTAATTGAAGGTTGTGACTTCTTCCTGTCTTGGAGGCTTTCCTTGTTTTTCTGTTTCTGTTTCCATCTTCGGTAGTTTTGCAAATGTTGTAATACTACTTTTGTCACTTCTAATAGCTCTGTTAATTTTTTTGTCAGGTTCCTTGCTGAGATCTTTTTCTTTCTTGGATTTAGTTTTCTATCCAATCTCTCTGCTCTGCAAAGAGGATAGAGGGAGTGATTTCTTTCCTTTGCCTTACCATACTTTCTTCCCCTTGGAGTGTTTGGAGAGAAAGGGCTTTCAAGAGTATAAGCTGTTTTTGTAGAGTGGCTGTGGCTTCCAACCCCAAACTATGGTGCAGTTGCATTGCTTTTTATATGTACAAGACAGAAAGCAGACATGAGTATTCTAAAGAATTGTCTATTCCCAGATTGTTAAGGACAACCACCTATGATTCTTCCTTAAAATTGGATAATAAAGTGAAGGAATAGTAAATGTAGTAAAGCATTTATGTATGTTTTGCTGTTGGGCAATCCTTATTTGAACTGAGATCAAACAGGAAAAAATCTTCCTCCAGTTTGTTAAGATGAGTCATCTTGATTTTCATTTTATTCTTATCATTAGATAATATCCTAATTAGTATAATATCCTAATTTTTAATAATATATATTTCGTGCTCTTTTGCTTTTGCCTGTTTTTCTTCCAGTGCGAGAAGTATTTAAAGTTATATCTAAAAACACTTGAAGTTCTGCCCACCTTCAAAGGTTTACGGAGTGGCTTTGGGCCAGTCATTTTCACTCTAGACTGCCTTAAATAGCAATAGCACTTAGACTTATATACCACTTCACAGTGCTTTACAGCCCTCTCTAAGCAGTTTACAGAGTCAGCATATTGCCCCCAACAATCTGGGTCCTCATTTTACTGACCTTGGAAGAATGGAAGGCTGAATTAACCTTGAGCTCAATGAGACTTGAACTGCCAAACTGCTGTCAGCCAACAGTCCACAGAAGTAGCCTGCAGTACTGCATTCTAACCACTGTGCCACCAGGGCTCTTAAAGGGTATTGTTATAGAAAAAAATAGGAAGAAGTACTATATCTGCCAACTCAAGCTCCTCAGTAAAATGCAGGATATAAATCTAATAAAAATATTGTTCAAATTGTAAAAAATATATTAGGCTGACTTTGCTGAGTGATATGTAAAAATAGCGTGTTAAACTTTTGCCTATGGAGAAAAATCAAGATAACAGTGATTACTAGAAATATAGAAATGAATGTACATAGTAAACTTGTTTGTATTGACTATACAAATCATTATGACAATCTAATAAAAGGTAACAAGCACATTTATAGAATTAGGCTGCATAACTCATCCTACATGTATAGGTTGAAGTATAAATCTTACAAAATCAGTTAGCTTATACCTCCAAGCTAGGTTCACTTTTTCATTTGAGAGGAAAGATATTGACTGTGTTCAGAATGTAGAAAAGGGTATAGATTATGTACTCTCCTTCTTTCCCATTTCTTAAATATTCATTTTAATCTGTTGCTATGCTGTTCCAGTCTTCATGTTTTACAGTCAAATGAGAACTGGATCAACAGTCAGTAAAAAACAAAGCATTCCTATGAAGGTTTTTTTTAAAAAAAAAAACTTGACCTTGAACAAATCAGGCAAAGGAAAACCTTCCACTACTTTAAATAATTGAAATACCATTTGTAATAATAATAATAATAATAATAATAATAATAATAATAATAAAGTAGTTGGAAGGGACATTGGAGGTCATCGAGTCCAACCCCCTGCTCAGGCAGGAAACCCTACACCATTTCAGACAAATGGCTGTCCAGTCTCTTCTTAAAAACTTCCAGTGTTGGAGCATTCACCGCTTCTGGAGGCAGGTTGTTCCACTGGTTAATTGTTCTCACTGTCAGGAAGTTTCTCCTTAGTTCTAGATTGCTTCTCTCTTTGGTTAGTTTCCATCCGTTGCTTCTTGTCCTGCCTTCAGGCGCTTTGGAAAATAGCTTGACTCCCTCTTCTTTGTGGCAGCCCCTGAGATATTGGAACACTGCTATCATGTCCCCCCTCATCCTTCTCTTCGTTAAACTAGACATACCCGATTTTCTAAGATTCAGTTGGAATCTGGTTTTTTTTTAAATTAAATCCTTTATTTCATGTTCTGCTTTGTTATAATAGAAAAAGAACTTGGTGATTACTCCATATAATATTTCTATGAAGATTCTCAATCATCCAGGTCCGGGTTGTCTCAAAGGTACTTTTTTTTAAAAGGCAACTAGACTTCCTTAGTTTTTTCTTTGAAAACATTCACTTCTCTTCCAAGAAACCTTTTCAATTTTGAAAAAGATACTTTGAAAGTGCAGTTGTGTTTTGGAAAAGCACTTTTGATACATTTGCTTCAATGTCTCCGAAGTCTTTTTAAAGTAGGTTCCCAGGATTGCATATGGCACTTGAGGTGTTTTGTGATCCACGCAGAATAAAATAGAACTTGGAGATTTGAAAATTATTTTGATGATGCAGTCTAAATTTGCATTTCCATTTTTTTCAGTCATCTTATACTGCTGACTCATACTCAATTTGCGATCAAATATTATTCCATGATCTTTTTTTTCAAGTCCATTTAATAAGAAAGATCTCAGATTCTATCCCTGTGCACTTGATTTCTGTTACCCAAATGAACAACTTGGTATTTTTCTCTGATGATTTCAATCTGTTTCCTTAATCTAATTTTAAATTTTATTCCTGCTTTCTAGACTATTAGCCACCCCAGCCAATTTTGTATTATATTCATCTTTAGTAAGCATTGGTTTCTCCTCTTAAGCTTGTTACAGGTAATCCTCACTTAATGACCCTAACTGGGACTGGAATTTCTATCACTACGTGAAGTGGTTGTTAGGTGAAAGATGATTGCACCACTTAGTGATGGCAGTTGCAATAATTCCAGTTAATGTTGTTAGACCAGGACCACACTGTTATTAGTCCAGGACTTCATGCTTCTTCTGATCTGTGTTTACTTCCACTTCAATTTCCCGACACACCTACCTCTCCTTGTTCCCATATCTGACATTTTTGCTTTCCTGCACTCTGCCACTTACCCCACTGCCTCCAGCCTTTGCTGAAAGTGCCCTTGGAGAACCAGTCTGCTGGCTTCAATGTATTGGAATCTGCTGGCTCTTCACAAGACTTTGCAGGAGGAAGGCTGGGCTAAGAGTGAGCAGAGGACCTGTGGATAGGTTTTTTGGTGCTGAGCTTGCCTCCACCCTCGTTAAAGCCCTGCAGGCTGAGTCTCCAGGAGCACTTCCAATGTGAGGTGCAGAGCCTGCACTTCACCTCTGGGAAGGTATCTTCCCTCCGTTTCCTCCAGTTTTGCTGCCACCCTGAATAATGCTTCAGGCACAGTTTCTACTTTTACCTGGGGAGCCACCTCCTTTACTGCCTCACCCATTGATGGAGAGTGCTGCACGTCACCATCCTGTCCCAGGCCTGCAAACTCCCTATAGCAGATGAGGCTCTGTCACCATATCATGCTCAATGCGCACAGCCACCGGCTGTGTGCTCACCCAGTCCCTGGATTCTGGGCCAGCAGCAGAGGAAGAAGACAGCAAAGAATCAGCTGGAGGTGGAGATGGTATTCTGTGTGCATGTGTATTGAAACGCCCCTGCAGTAGAAAGTGCATGTGGGCTTCCAAATGGTGGAATTTTGATCATGTGATCACAGTGATGCTATGACAACCATACTTTCAAGGACCAGTTGTAACTATTGTTTGTTCAGTGCTGCCATTACTGAACAGTTGCTGAACAAATGGTCATTAAGCAAGGACTATCTGTAATGAAAATTACTGAAGAATAAAGGTTGTGGTATCCCATATAGTATTTTATTCCAATTTAATGAGAAAACATTGATAAATACTCTTTGAGTACAATTTTCAAGTCAACTACCATGTTTCCTCAAAAATAAGACCCACCCAGAAAATAGCTAGCTTTTTTTTTAGCATGCTGCAAATATAAAACCCTATCCCAAAAATAAGCCTGGAGGGGTAGGGGTGGCCAGCACAGGAAGCGGTGAGCACACAGGGGCTAACAATGTCTGGCAGCAGCTGCAGCCCATGCCACGCAGGTAAGTCTGAGCACGAAGGCAGGGGAAGGCAGGGAATCCAGATGTGCTGCCTGGCTTGTGGGAGGCTCGTGCAGCAGCACCAGCAGCAGGCAGAGGTACGGGGGGAAGGCCGACGATCCAGATGCACTGCATGGCTGCCTAGCTTGTGGGAGGCTTGCGCACGCCAGGCAGTCGTGCAGCACATCCAGATCACCTACCTCCTCCCCCGTGCCTCTGCCTCCACCTGCTGCCAGTGCCACTGCGCCAGCCTCCTGCAAGCCAGACAGCCGTGCAGCACGTCCATTTCATCTGCCTCCCCCCGCCGTGCCTCTGCCTGCTGGTGGTCCCGCCACATGAGCCTCCCACTAGCCAGGCGGCCATGCAGCACATCCGGATTGCCTGCCTTTCCCCTCTACCTCTGCACTTGGACTTACCTGTGCTATGCCAAGGGGCTGTTGGACACCGTCAGCCCCTGCAAGCTTGCCACCTCTTGTGCATGCGCCGGGGGGGTGCCCAGCTGGGCTGATCACCCTGATACTGTGTTTTCCTGAAAATAAGCCCTAATGTGTCTTTTGGTGCCAAAAAAATATAAGACTGGTTTTTATTTTCGGGGAAACATGGTATGTATCACTATTTTATATGTTATGCCATTCAGTGCACACTTGCTTGCTAAAAAGAATGGGATACAATATTAGATGTTTCTCCAGTACAGGAGATGGAGAATCCACCGGTGGGGGTTTCCATTGGATGCCTGCTCCTGAGACCAAGTAGCCAAAACTTGACACGCCCCCTGTTGCTGTGAGACCCAGTCTTATCTTGGTCTCAAGCTCTTGCAGACGTCTCAAGGTTTGGCTCTCAGGATTAGAAAGATTAGATCATTACAGGTTGGAGACCCACTGTTGGATTCCCACAGATCTCCTTCTAAAACTCTCT
>NW_015396190.1:0-1509 GCF_001527695.2 Protobothrops mucrosquamatus
TGTTCATCTGGTTTTTCATCTCCGGAAGGGCCTCCTGGAAGTTCTCAGCAAACACCAGGTTCAGAGTGACAGAGGCCGAGAGGGGCGGCCGTCCATTATCCTTCACCAGAAGGACCAGTCTCTGTTTCACGGCATCTCTCTCCATAAAGGTTCTTGCTGTCCTGATCTCACCCGTATGGGAGCCAACAGTGAAGAGGGCCGGTTCTGTGGCTTGAATCAGCTGGTAGGAGAGCCAGGCGTTGTGTCCGGAATCAGCATCCACGGCCACCACTTTTGTTACCAGATAATCTGCCTCGGCTGAACGAGGGACCATCTCAAAGAGCGCAGAGTCCTTGGAGTCTGGTGAAGGGGACAGGATTTGAGGGCTGTTATCATTCCGATCCAGGATAAACACCCTGACTGTGATGTTGCTGCTGAGAGAGGGACTCCCGCCATCTTGGGCCTTCACCTGCAGCTGGAATTCCCTGAACTGCTCATAGTCAAAGGATCGCTGGGCGTAGATGGTGCCAGTCTCAGGATGAATGGAGATATAGGAGGAGATGGGAAGTTCTTCAATGTTGCTGGTGAGGATTGAATATGTGATGTGTGAGTTTTGATCCACATCCGGATCAAAGGCTTGAATCTGGAAGATGGAGGCACCAGAAGGATTGTTCTCTGGCACGTAGATGCTGTAGGATGCTTTCTCAAAAGCAGGAGCATTGTCATTGATATCAGAGATCTGCACCAAGATGGTTTTGTTTGTGCTTAATGGAGGCGTTCCCTTGTCAGTGGCTGTGATTGTAATATTATACCTAGATCCTTTTTCCCTGTCTAGAGGTTTATCTGTCAAGAGAGTGTAGTAGTTGTCAGATGATGGAAGAATCTTGAATGGCAAGTCATCTTCTAAATAGCAAAAGACCTTTCCATTATCACCAGCATCTCTGTCATGTACATTGATGAGAGCAATAACTGTCCCAGACTGAGAATCTTCCCGAATGGGACTAAAAACAGATGCAAATATAATTTCTGGCACATTATCATTCTCATCTAGGACCTTTATTTCTACTTTACAATGAGTCATTGATCCACCTCCATCTTTTGCTGCTACAGTCATCACATATTCTGTACTTTCTTCAAAGTCCAATGGTTCCACAAGAGAAATCATTCCACTGGTTGAATCTAGGCTGAATTTCTTATTTGCACTCAGCAGTATATTGCTGAAATAATATCTGATTTGTGCATTTGAACCTTCATCTTTATCCGAAGCTACAAGTTGCAGCACCAGAAATCCAACTGGTAGGTTTTCCCTCAGACTGACTGTGTAGATTTCTTGGGTGAATATAGGTGGATTATCATTGGCATCGGTGACATTGATCCATATTTGGGCTGTTCCAGTTTTTCTGGGTTTCCCCCCATCCAGCGCAGTAAGTGTTAGCTGAAGGGTTGGTTCACTCTCGCGATCGAGTGGTTTTTGCAGTACTAAATCTGCAAATTTATTTCCATCTTGACTCTCTTTCACATCCAAAGTAA
>NW_015396190.1:7531-16154 GCF_001527695.2 Protobothrops mucrosquamatus
ATCTACATTGCAGTGGTTCTCTTTTCTCTGCCATGGTGTTTGAGTGTCCCTCAGTCCTGCTCTTTGACTGCTCTGCGCTCGGTGAGTGGATAGTCAGAAGGCAGGAAGCCCATTAGATTGCCAGCTCCTTTCTGGGAACTATGTTGGCCAACAGCGGCGCTCTGAGTCTCCGATGCAGAACTGCAAGAAGCATCTTAAATATGTTCAGATTTTTTACCATTTTGATTATTTTGATTATGATGGAGAGCTGAATGTGTAGCAGTTAGGGTAAATGATGTATGTTTACAGGATTTTTTGTGTACTTTTATCAATAGAACAAGCAATATTTCATCTCCATACCAAGGTAGCCACACTTCCTTTCTGCAGCACTCTTATCTTTTTTGAAATCCATAATTCAGTGATCTTCCCTTACGATAATCAATGTACCATAAAAACAAAATATATGCAAGTTTCTGAGTGCTGCAGAGCTTTTTATTGGGTTAAAAATATAAAGTTTTTCGGAAGAAGGAATAGTATCCCAAAGCAGAAGTTTAAGCATGAATTGTGTCGTTTAGTCACTAAAAGGTTGTTGTGGTTTAAATACAGAATCACTCTTATATGATGGTGATGCCAGATTATACTGACTTTTCATGAAGAAAAGAAAGATTGTTGTAAAATTGCAATATAATCTATTGAATGGCATTATGCATCTAAAATAAACTGAGGAAGTGTCTAGAAGTGCTGTCCCTATTATATGGCCTGTTATGATTTCACACATCATATGTTAGGATATTTGGCTCAATTAGTAATTGTACAGTACACAGAAATTTGCAGCTGAAAGATCATGATGGTGTTATAATACATTTCATGACTGGTTCAGTGAAATTATAACTTTAAATTAGAAATGTATACGTATGACACTAGAAGTCTATTAATAAATATACAATATATTTCCTAGTGAAGGATTTTTAATAAATTTTTCCAATGAGTTCATTTGAACTCTCTAAAGGCTTGGCACTGTGATGTAGGACAGAATTCCTCCAAATTGAAGCTGCTATGCACACACTCAGTGGGGAAAAATGGAAATTATACCCCTTAAAAATGGGATAATGAAATATAAAGATTTTCTTGTGCTTGGAACACTGTTTTCACCATTTGGCATTCTAGCATATTCAGGAGTATTGCCAATACTTTGAACAAGTCTTAGGAAAATTGGTTAGGTCATTTTAAAGTACCTTTTAAATTTAACCATAAATTCTCTGTTCTCACTTTATAAAGATGTAGAAGAAATGAAGTCATATTCACTTCTTGTCATTAAATTAAACCTTCTTACTTACTTAAAACTGAATAACATAAGGAACAGGAGTGATTTAGACCAGAGGTCCCCAACCTTTTGGGCACCAGGGACCAGTTCCGTGGTGAAAGGTTTTTCCGCGTACCGGAGAGTGTGTGGTTTTGTGTGCTGCCTGCATCCCATGGATGGGGCTTTGCTTCTTTGTGTGGACCAGTTTCTGGCATGCCATGGACCGGTACTGGTCCACAGACTGGGGGGACCCCTGATTTAGACCTTGTGAAAAGTTATTGTTGAGTGGTCATTCTAAAGCAGTGTTTCTCCACCTCTACAGCTTTAAGATATGTGGACATTGTTGTGTCCTCAGCCTGCAAGAGCTGAAGCAGGCTCAGAGTTGTTGCAAATGGTTCCGGGCATTCTAAAAGCTGCCCAGGAGCAGACAGGGTGGCGCCAGCCTTGTGCGCATGCGCAAGGTGCGAAAATGGTCAATTCCTATTGGTTCACACTGTCTGGATTTCTGGCCCTATAAAAGGCCTGCGTGCCTTTTGCTGTTTGCTTGGTTGTAGGAGAGAGAAATAAAGAGCTTGTTGTTTTCACCATGTGTCTTCATCAATTGCCAACGAACCGAAAACACAACAGACATCATAATTCCCTAGTCAGCATAATAGGAGTTGAAATCCATACGTCTAAAAGTTGCTGAGGTTGGGAATCACTGCTTTAAAGTGATAGAAAGAGACTTTCTGGTGACTAATCATATTATTATTTGTAGTCCACCAACAATGTCTGGAAGGAAAGGATGATTTCATCCTCGTCTTACCCTCAATCTGCTGCAGTGCAATCTCTGCCTGCTCCATGTTAAAAGTACTGTTTTCTGGTTTTGGCAGCTCAACTCCTGCAATCCAGTTTGTCTTTTGTGGTTTACTTTTTGCCAGGAAGATCCCTTTCTTTCAAATGGCTACTGCATGCAGTGACAAGAATATTCTGTCAATTGGGTTACAACAGTATGGGAGGAATAGTATACAAGATCACGTGAAGTGTTAGTACCACTTTACACTGCAATGGTAAGACCATAATTGGAATACTGCATCTATTTCTGGTCACCATGATACAAAATAAATAAATAAATAAATAAATAAATATTGATGCTCTAGAAAGAGTCCAGAGAAGAACAACAAAGATGATAAAGGTTCTAGAGGCTAAACTGTATGATGAACATTTGTGGGGACGAGGTATGTCTAGTCTAGTGAAGAGAAGGACAAGGGGTAACATGATAGCAATCTTCCAATATTTAAGGGGCTGTCACAGAGAAAAGGGGGTCAACCTATTCTCCAAACCACCACAGGGCAGGACAAGAATTAATGAATGGAAGATTATTAAAGAGAGATCCAACCTAAAATTAAGGAGAAATTTCCTGACAATTAATTAGTGGAACAGCTTGCCTCCAGAAGTTGTGGGTGCTTTATCATTGGAGATTTTCAAGAAGAGATTGTACAACCATTTGTTGAGTAAGGGGCTGAACTAGAAGACTTACAATGTCTCTTCTAATTCTGTTATTTATGATTCTATTAAACAGTGTTCCAATAGCATAGTGGTTAGAGCGCCTGTCTAACCTGGAAAGGATGATTTGAAACTGAACAGAAACATTTTAAAAAAACTATTTTTCTTCTTCAGACCAATCCAATTTTACATTAGGTTTTTTAAAGCCCACTTGTGCTGTACAGAAATGCTGAAGCTGCTGCTGTGTTTTCCCCCAGCTCATAAACAATCCAAAGGAGTAAGTATTGCATACTTATCTAATTGGGCTATTTGGGAATCCCCTCTACCTAAAGTGATAAGAATTATGAAATAGTACATTGGTAATTTTTTTCTAAAAGGTACAGTAAAGAAAGAAAAAAGTAATACTAATCTTAAAATTCTGTGAAGTTTCAAACCAGTGACATTGTGCATGTCAAGCAAATTTCATAACCACTACAATAGCGGAGAAAATCCTATAACAGAAGTTACACCAGACAATATTGAGCCAAATGAACCAAATGAATTATTGCAAAATGCAAGAAAATAGTTGATGTGTATATACTTTCTACAGTATATATAAATTTAATACCTCTGACTCATACAGTAACCATGTTAATGAAAAAAATGTGAATTGGGCAAAATCTTAAATTATTACCCTTTTAAAGTCGTTTTACCTTTTTATGATCAACAAACGTAAGGTTCCATTTCATATGTAATTTAAATGCACCCCCATTTGTTTTTGCAAATAGAATCAAGAAACTCATTTTGCGCTAGCATAGTCCATGAGGAGTGTGGGACGGCTAGTTTTCCACTGAAAGAAATCATGTACCCTACAATCAATCAACTATTACAGCAGAGTAATTATGAAGTAGAAACAAATTTGCAAATGACCCCAAATTATGAGGTTGCATAACTATTACCTAAAAACAAAAATAAAATTCATAACTCTTTTGATGAGAAACAGTCTGATAAGAATTAAGAGAGACAAATGCAAAGTTCTTCACTTAGGAAACAGAAATCAAATCCAAGGGCACAGAATGGGTTGTGTGAAGAAGATATTATAATAGTTGACTTCAAACCACATGAATCAACCCCGTAATGTAGTGATTAAAAATGACAAACGCTGCATAAATAGAAATAAAACTTTAAAATTGCAGGAACTACTTTTTCAATTTTATTATACATTATACAGATTTGATTTAGATCTGGTTATGACACCATATTGCAGAAGAGTTCAAGATGACTAAAAACAGGTTCTGAGAAGGGCTAAAAGAATGATCGGGGAATTTACAAGAACCAGTATGAAAAGAGATGAAAGTTTAGGCTGAGAAAGAAATATTTTCCCTAATTATATATTTACTGCCCTGTTTTGTGAATAATAACAAGTATGAATAATCAACTATTATAAGAAAGTAATGCTGCAATGAGATGGGATGGGGAGAGGGGAGAGGAGAGGAGAGCTGAGATAATACTTTTCAAATCCTTGATAGCATGTAATATAGAAAAAAGTCAGAATTTCTTCCTCTGTCGTTTTAGAAAGCAGCACACGCAAAAACAAGTTTTAATAAGGCCATTTGCAAATGGATTTTTAGACAGAGCTTTCCAACAGAATCAGTGGTTTGACAGTGGAACCAATTATGCAGAGATGTGGTTGGTGCCTTTCCCTTACTGTGTTCAAACAGAAGCAATCTAGAGTGTCCTCTATCTGTCTTGGGTCCAGTGTTCTTATCATCTTAATAAATGATCTTAATGAGGGAATAGATGGCGAGTTCATTAAATTTGCAGATGACATCAAGCTGGGGGGGGGATTCCTACAGTAACACTGGAAGATAGAGTCAGAAGGATCTCGATAGACTTGAGCACTGGGCCCTATCCAGTTCAGTGGTCAGAAAAGTTAAGGTCCTGCATATAGGCAGGAAAAACCAAATGCATAGATATAGGTCAGTGATGGCGAACCTTTTAGAGACCGAGTGCGCAAAAACCGCCCTGCCCCCTGGCCCGCCCACCTGCTCTGCCACCTGCCCGTTTCATCCCCACTCTGCCCCCTGCTCCGCCCCGCCTATTCACAGGGCCACTCACCGCCTCCATGGCCCGCCGCAGATCACCCAGGTAGCCCTGTAGCACCATGGCAGCCACACCCTCCACCTGCATCCAGCATCATCATCTGCACGCGTCAGGGTGCAAAGGCAGAGTCTTGTCCCTGCTGCCTGGCTGCCATGTTCTTGGCTGCGCTGCTCTATGCAGGCCATGCCCGGGGGCGACTCTCTGGGGGGCTGCTATGAGGAGGGGGCTGTGGAGGGAGGCGGGGCTGTGGCAATAGCGCATGCCCACAGAGAGGGCTCTGAGTGCCGCCTCTGGCACGCGTGCCATAGGTTCGCCACCACTGGAATAGGTGGTACCTATTCTAGTAATCATTACTAAGAGAGGAATCTAGGTGTCCTCATGGACACTGCTTAAGTATGAGCCAGCAATGGCTTGCAGCTGCCAAAAAGATTGTAGGTTGCATCAACAGAGGGATACCATCAAGATCACAATAAGTGATAGTACTGTTCTATACTGTGTTAGTGAGGCCACACTTAGAATACTGCATCCAGTTCTGGTTGCCATGATACCAAAAAGATCCTGAGAAAGGGGACAGAGAAGAGCAACAAAGAGGATAAGAGGTCTAGAGACTAAATCAAATGGTGAATGGTTAAGGAAACTAGGTATGTTTAGTCTAACAAAAAGAAGGATTAGGAGTGACTTGATAGCTGATTTCCAGTATTTGAGGGGCAGTCACAGAAATGAGGGGCAGGACAAGAGGTATTGGGTGGAAGCTCATTAAAGAGCGATCTAACCTGGAATTAAGGAGAAATTTCTTGACAGTGAGAACAATTAATTAATGGAACAGCTTGCCTCCTTGAGTCACGGGTACTCTATCGCTGGAGATTTTCAAGAAAAGACTGGACATCCATTTGTCCAGAATAGTAAGGTCTCCTGTCTTGCACAGGGCATTGGACTAGAAGACCTCCAAAGTCGCTTCCAGCTCTATGATTCTATCCTGGATGCTTTAATTTGGATGCCTACATTCAGTAGAAGACAAGATATGGTGGCAAAATTCTATGATTCTGTTGCCTTCAGCCTGGAATTTAATTCTGTGTTAGTTTAACTAAAGCATACCTAGTTTCACACTTATTAACTTTGTATGACTACAGCACTTTTGAAGGGAGCATGAGCACTATATACCATTTAAAAAACTTTTAATTTTAACTATTACCTGGGGAAGCTCTTTGTTCTAGCAAACATTTTGTTATAGTAAAATATGAGAAGTATTTACTTGTCTAAATTAAGTAACATATAGTGGCATTGGGACATATAACATTAGAAAAGCATACAGGGGACTTAAGAGTGAGTATTTTTAGACAGAGAACAGAAAATAGTCAAATGATTAATCTAAATGAAAAAGATCAGCATACAGGTTTCCTAAAATCATTGTGACATAAGAGAATTCTCTTACCTGGTATATTTTCTTAATAATTTTGAAATTAATCTATGCAAGAATAAATCAAATAGTACCTCAGAAAAATACTTTGAAAAGAACTTAAATCCCCACTATAAAATGTACCATCAACTTAAGTAGAATAAATATTAGTTTAAAATTGTTTATTTCATAATAACACTTACTATCTAGACACACGAAGTACACAACTAAAATTAATGTGATAATTTCTCTTTTAAATATTATGGAAATCCTTAAAGAAGAAAACTTACCTTGCTATTGTACTAGTTGGACAATTCAAATTAATTATTCCATTTTTTGTGAAAGGCATGTTAAATGGCTCAGTGAAATATTGGCAAGAAATATAATTTAAGGTGTTGGACAGTAGAATAGAATCTGCTTCTGAATAAACTAGTGTAGGAGTGAGCTGCTTCTTAGGAAATGGATTTATGGGGTTTGTATTTAATTGATATTTACCTTTCCGTTATTTTCCACTTGAGGATGCAAACTGCTTTCTCCATCACTTGAAAGAGGGACTTCAGTTTTTTCACCACAAAGCATATTCTCTGCAATATGAATGTTTGGTGCCAGGAAAGTAAATTCATTCTTTCTGGATTCTGAGGAGAGGCAAAGCTGGTAGGAATAAGGCAGAGTCCCATCTTGAAAATTGGGTGGAAATATGACCCCAGCTGTGGAATGGGAAACGGGAGCAAAACATGGTAAGAAACTGGAATTTCCTGACTGCCGGAGTTTGATGGCAATGGCCAGAATCACTGACAAGAGGAATAAAAAGGACATCACAGCTAAGGCCACCACCAAATAGAACTGCAGGTCCGACTGATCCTCTGA
The DNA here is from genome assembly GCF_001527695.2 of Protobothrops mucrosquamatus. Lineage (NCBI taxonomy): Eukaryota > Metazoa > Chordata > Lepidosauria > Squamata > Viperidae > Protobothrops > Protobothrops mucrosquamatus. Next base: position 14,644 of record NW_015396190.1, read on the forward strand.
GCTGTTCATCTGATTTTTCATCTCTGGAAGGGCCTCCTGGAAGTTCTCAGCAAACACCAGGTTCAGAGTGACAGAGGCCGAGAGGGGCGGCCGTCCATTATCCTTCACCAGAAGGACCAGTCTCTGTTTCACGGCATCTCTCTCCATAAAGGTTCTTGCTGTCCTGATCTCACCCGTATGGGAGCCAACAGTGAAGAGGGCCGGTTCTGTGGCTTGAATCAGCTGGTAGGAGAGCCAGGCGTTGTGTCCGGAATCCGCATCCACGGCCACCACTTTTGTTACCAGATAATCTGCCTCGGCTGAACGAGGGACCATCTCAAAGAAGGCAGAGTCCTTGGAGTCTGGTGAAGGGGACAGGATTTGAGGGCTGTTATCATTCCGATCCAGGATAAACACCCTGACTGTGACGTTGCTGCTGAGAGAGGGACTCCCGCCATCTTGGGCCTTCACCTGCAGCTGGAATTCCCTGAACTGCTCATAGTCAAAGGATCGCTGGGCGTAGATGGTGCCGGTCTCAGAATGAATGGAGATATAGGAGGAGATGGGAAGTTCTTCAATGTTGCTGGTGAGGATTGAATATGTGATGTGTGAGTTTTGATCCACATCCGGATCAAAGGCTTGAATCTGGAAGATGGAGGCACCAGAAGGATTGTTCTCTGGCACATAGATGCTGTAGGACGCTTTCTCAAAAGCAGGGGCATTGTCATTGATATCAGAGATCCGCAGCAAGATGGTTTTGTTTGCACTCAATGGAGGCGTTCCCTTGTCAGTGACTATGATTGTAATATTATACTGAGATGCTTTTTCTCTATCCAAAGGTCTGTCTGTCATGAGCTTGTAGTAATTTTTAGATGATGGAAGAATCTTGAATGGCAAATTATTTTGCAAAAAGCAAATAACCTCTGCATTATCACCAGTGTCTCTGTCATGTACATTGATGAGAGCAATAACTGTCCCAGACTGAGAATCTTCCAGAATGGGACTAAAAACAGATGCAACTATTATTGCTGGCACATTATCATTTTCATCAAGGATTTTTACTTCTACTTTACAATGGGTCATTGATCCACCTCCATCTTTTGCTGCTACGGTCATCACATATTCTCTGGCTTCCTCAAAGTCCAATGGTTCCACAAGAGAAATCATTCCACTGGTTGAATCTAGGCTGAATTTCTTATTTGCACTCAGCGGTATATTGCTGAAATAATATCTGATTTGTGCATTTGAACCTTCATCTTTATCTGAAGCTACAAGTTGCAACACCAGGAATCCAACTGGTAGGTTTTCCCTCAGACTGACTGTGTAGATTTCATGGGTGAATATAGGTGGATTATCATTGGCATCGGTGACATTGATCCATATTTGGGCTGTTCCAGTTTTTCTGGGTTTCCCCCCATCCAGCGCAGTAAGTGTTAGCTGAAGGGTTGGTTCACTCTCGCGATCGAGTGGTTTTTGCAGTACTAAATCTGCAAATTTATTTCCATCTTGACTCTCTTTCACATCCAAAGTAA